>NW_027040330.1:39333-250000 GCF_034236695.1 Oncorhynchus nerka | reverse complement strand
GGAGAAGAGAAGAAGGGGGAGGGGGAGGAGGAGGAGGAAATGAGAGGAGAGGAGAAGAAGGAGGAGGAGGAGGAAACGACAGGAGAGGAGAAGAAGGAGGAGGAGGAGGAGGAAATGAGAGGAGAGGAGAAGAAGGAGAAGGAGGAGGAAACGAGAGGAGGAGGAGGAGGAAATGAGAGGAGAGGAGAAGAAGGAGGAGGAGGAGAAGGAAACGAGTGGAGCAGAGCAGGAGGAGGAGGAGGAGGAGGAGGAAAAGATGTGAAAGGGTGTATGTGGTATCTGTACATGAATGTGTGATGGGACAGGTGTGTGTATGTTACTCACCCTAGCAAAGAAGGAGGTGTCCAGCTCATCAGGGAAGTCCACTGTGTCGTCCTCCGGGAAACTCACTGGCATGAAACTCCGCCTGCGACAGCGCTGGTCCCTCTCCCAAACCGTACGGCCCTGACACACACCATCATCACCATCGTTGTCATCATCGCCGTCAATGTTATACCCTCTGTTATACATTTATTGCATGATAATACATTACTGTTGTGTGTGACAGGAAGACCATGACGGGTCAATTCCATTTAAATTCCGTCAGTAGGAAGTAAATTACATTTAAAATAGAAATGGAATTGACAAGAAATCATACCAAGTAAACAAAGGGTAGACAGTGTCCCCAGACAAAACGACACAAATGATTGTCCTCTCTGGCTTCTGACAACCAGCTGTGAACAGTGGCCATGATGATTATGATGCTTTGACCTCAGGAGGCGGGATTAGCCCTGTATCATTCAATGTTCCAGTTCCAGAACACACAACACTCTACTGGATAACACACCAGACACACAGCTGAGCCTTCTGACTGGAGGACAGGTCTGACAGCAGTGTTATCCTACTGCCATCTGTTAATGGGGTTAGGGACATGGACCAGCCCCCCCCCCCCCCCCCCCCGACCCTGCCTGACACCACAGGACATGGAGATATATGTACCTGTACCCCCCACCACCCTGCCTGACACCACAGGACATGGAGATCTATCTATATGTACCCCCACCACCCTGCCTGACACCACAGGACATGGAGATCTATCTACCTGTACCCCCACCACCCTGCCTGACTCCACAGGACATGGAGAGCTATCTACCTGTACCCCCACCACCCTGCCTGACACCACAGGACATGGAGATATATCTATCTGTACCCCCCACCACCCTGCCTGACACCACAGGACATGGAGATCTATCTATCTGTACCCTCCACCACCCTGCCTGACACCACAGGACATGGAGATCTATCTACCTGTACCCCCCACCACCCTGCCTGACACCACAGGACATGGAGATATATCTATCTGTTCCCCCCACCACCCTGCCTGACACCACAGGACATGGAGATATATCTATCTGTTCCCTCCACCACCCTGCCTGACACCACAGGACATGGAGATATATCTACCTGTACCCCCCACCACCCTGCCTGACACCACAGGACATGGAGATATATCTACCTGTACCCCCCACCACCCTGCCAGTGGAGTTAAAGCAGTGTTCAGTGACCAGGGTCATATCTGACAGACAGCATCACCCAGTGTTGTTAAAGCAGTGTTCAGTAACCAGGGTCATATCTGACAGACATTTCCCAATGGTGATTTAGTTAGTTCAAAGCAGTGTCTGGAAGTCTTATACTGTATCTGCTGGAGTATCAGGGATGATTCATCAATAGTAAGAATCATGCAGGGAACACATGAACACATCTGTTCCCTGAACACACACACACACACACACACACAAACACTCTGATTCTTGCCTCTGACACACTGTCTGTGCGACACACACCTTGACCAGTGCGGCGGTGGCCTTGAAGCTCATGACAGCGACAGACTCTCGTTTGCGTCTCCGTGGTAACCTGTTGAGTGCGGAGCGCGAGCTGGAGAAGGAGCAGAGAGAGGTGGCACCAGGGGTGAAGGGAGTCTGTGGTACGCTGTAACCATCTACCTCCTCCACCAGGCGAAATGCACGGCCACGCGCCAGGGGGTCCACAATCTACACACACACACACACACACACACGCACACGCACGCGCACACACACACACAAAGACAGAGGCAGACACTGTAATGTCCGATACTGTAGTAAACAGCACGGAGGCAAGTATATTATTTGATGTTATTTAGTGGTGAACTCACATGCTAAGTGGCTACATGACAGGTCAAGTTCACAGGCATATCAATACGCAGGTTACCATAGTGATGGACCTATAATAGTTACTCCATGTATTAATACGCATCACATAGGAAAAATATTACCCGAAATAAGCAAAATATACATTCTGATATCTCTATTGAATTGTATTGAATAATGTCATTATTCCAAAGGGAGGGATAGGATTGATATTGGTAAAGAAACACTACACATCACAACACCACACGACACATGCAGAGATGTATGGCAAGCTCCTAACATCCTAAACAGTAAGAGTTAGAGGAAGAAAGCCAGTCTGTCTTTGGGTGGCGCTGCCCTACCCTCTGCATGCCATAGGGGTGGTGGTGTGGGGGGAGGTAGAGGGGTGGTGGGGTCTCAGTGCTGGTCAGAGACAGGTTGTCCTGGCTGGACAGCTCCATCTCCCTCATCACCTGGGCCTTGAGACGGCCGTAGCGCAGGTTGCAGTGCTGCAGGCTCTTCCTCCGCCATCGCTGGGTGCTGTCGTTTTCCTTACTGACCCCGAACCAGGCTGCCGTACCCCTGAGGGGACAGAGAGAGGTTAGAGCAAGGCGAATCTCCGTTCAGGGATGTTCTTGGTTAGTGATAGTTGGTTGTAACAGTTTAAATAGAGTTAAAAGAGACAGTATTTGGGTTGAGTGTGGGCTCGTCTTTGCAGAGTGTACAGAAAAGGCAGAAACAGATTACAATAGCAACCCAGGCACGGCAGTGCGTTTCTCCTTTATTTGTGTACTGAACGAGGCCATTTGGATTACCATGTGAGTGTGTGTTCCCCCACTCCCCAGCCCCACAGTTTCAAACCCTAACCCAGTGTAAAGCCGGAGACATTTGGAGGGACTGACCGGGCCAGAGCATTAGTGTTGTGCATCACCACTCAGTCAAACAATGACAAGAGTACAGCAGGATTACATCAGTTCTACTCACACAGACAGGAAGTCAACTGCAGTTGACAAATATGTGCCTCGACATGCCACTCACACAAAACCATGCTCAGACTCACACATTAAAACTCTAATGGATACACACGAGCACGTTCACACACTCATAAAACCCAGTGACAAACAGTGCAAGCCCTCGTTCTTCTTTTAGTGCATAGTGAATGAGCTGATGTTCTCTGTTAGTCCTGGGCAGACAGCCAGCCCCCTGGTGGACCTCTGGGTTTGTAGGAGCGTCCCAGAGTGGATGGGGAAAGTGTTCTGTGAAGAAGCAGGATGTGGGTTGGGGAGTAGCAGACACTCAGTAATAACAGTCTCCATCATTAGAGAGAAACCAGCCAGCTGGGGAAGCCTTTTAAGGCTGCGCACCGCCAGGGGAGAGAGGGAGAGAAGTGCCACACTGATTCTTGTCCTCCCGGGAGGCAGGAATGTTTTAAGAGGGGTCACAAGTTTGGGTTGGGAGGGTTTAGGAGGGTTGGGGGTAGATTGAGTGTTGGTGATTCACAAAGAGAGGCTCTCAGGGTAGCAGGATTATTATAAACACCACAGAAGAAGAAAACAGAGTGACACATCCATTTTTACTGAAACAGACTGTGTGAGATAAGGTTCTGGGAAGACTCATACCCTCTGTAGAAGGTTGTTTCTAGGAAAATAAACACCTTGACTCATTAGGCTACAAACCTAGTGTGTGTGTGTCTTCACGTTTGCCTGTGTGTGTTTGAGCAGCTAGATCACCAGTGGTACAAGTCAGTATTCAGTAGAGACCATCCAAATCAACAGCTATAGCCAGTAGAGACCATCCAAATCAACAGCTATAGCCAGTAGAGACCATCCAAATCAACAGCTATAGCCAGTAGAGACCATCCAAATCAACAGCTATAGCCAATAGAGACCATCCAAATCAACAGATATAGCCAGTAGAGACCATCCAAATCAACAGATAGAGACCATCCAAATCATAGCCAGTAGAGACCATCCAAATCAACAGCTATAGCCAGTAGAGACCATCCAAATCAACAGATATAGCCAGTAGAGACCATCCAAATCAACAGATATAGCCAGTAGAGACCATCCAAATCAACAGCTATAGCCAGTAGAGACCATCCAAATCAACAGCTATAGCCAGTAGAGACCATCCAAATCAACAGCTATAGCCAGTAGAGACCATCCAAATCAACAGCTATAGCCAGTAGAGACCATCCAAATCAACAGCTATAGCCAGTAGAGACCATCCAAATCAACAGCTATAGCCAGTAGAGACCATCCAAATCAACAGCTATAGCCAGTAGAGACCATCCAAATCAACAGCTATAGCCAGTAGAGACCATCCAAATCAACAGCTATAGCCAGTAGAGACCATCCAAATCAAGAGACCATCAGCTATAGCCAGTATAGACCATCCAAATCAACAGATATAGCCAGTAGAGACCATCCAAATCAACAGCTATAGCCAGTAGAGACCATCCAAATCAACAGCTATAGCCAGTAGAGACCATCCAAATCAACAGCTATAGCCAGTAGAGACCATCCACATCAACAGCTATAGCCAGTAGAGACCATCCAAATCAACAGCTATAGCCAGTAGAGACAGAAACTACTGCTATTATTCCACTACCAGAGGCAAATGCGTAGCTTTGGCAGAGACATTTAGTGACGGTTTTACGTCCTTATTTACATCACACTGATCAGCGCTATCAGTGCTATTTCCCATGTTGGTCACTTTACAGAACCTAACATCATAAAAACAAGCATCCCTCAGCTAAAACAAATAAAAAGATACATGGCTCCTTTGTAAAATACTTTCATTGATCTCTCTCCTCTAATCTCCTTTCCCTCAACCTCTCTCCCACCCACCCTCCCTCTCTCTCACTTCTTTCCTCTTCCCGACTCCTTCCATCTCTTCTGTTTCCCCCTATCCTCTACCCAGTTCCACACTGTCTTACCTGTCCAGCACCCTCCCCCATTCCATTCCAACAGACTAAAGTACCCCCACCTGTAGCTCCATCTTCCCACCTGTATCTCCATCTCCCCACCTGTAGCTCCATCTTCCCACCTGTATCTCCATCTCCCCACCTGTAGCTCCATCTTCCCACCTGTATCTCCATCTCCTCACCTGTAGCTCCATCTTCCCACCTGTATCTCCATCTTCCCACCTGTATCTCCATCTCCCCACCTGTATCTCCATCTTCCCACCTGTATCTCCATCTTCCCTCCTGGATTTTCTCTCTCCAGCTGTCTGATCCTCAGTGGGAACAGATCAACAGATCTACTGTCTATGAATCTCTGTTCCCACCTCCCTAAAATACTTTTACAAGCCTCTCCCTCTTTTCCTTCCTTGACCTCTCTCTCTCTCTCTCTCTCTCAATTCAATTCAGTTCAAGGGGCTTTATTGGCATGGGAAACATTACATTGCAAAAGCAAGTGAAGTAGATAATATACAAAAGTGAAATAAACAATAAAAATGAGCAGTAAACATTACACTCACAGAAGTTCCAAAATAAAAGACATTACAAATGTCATATTATGTATACGTATGTATATGCAGTGTTGTAACAATCTGCAAATGGTTAAAGTACAAAAGGGGAAATTGTTTTCGAATTCTTTGTGGATCTGTGTAATCTGAGGGAAATATGTGTCTCTAATATGGTCATACATTTGTCAGGAGGTTAGGAAGTGCAGCTCAGTTTCCACCTCATTTTGTGGGCAGTGAGCACATAGCCTGTCTTCTCTTGAGAGCCAGGTCTGCCTACAGCGGCTTCTCTCAAAAGCAAGGCAATGCTCACTGATTTTTGCAGAATTCTGCATGCAAAGTCTCAATTTGGTGTTTGTCCCATTTTGTGAATTCTTGGTTGGTGAGCATATCCCAGACCTCACAACCATAAAGGGCAATGGGCTCTACGACCGATTCAAGTTTTTTTAGCCAGATCCTAATTGGTATGTCAAATTTTATTTTCCTTTTGATGGTATAGAATGCCCTTGCCTTGTCTCTCAGATTGTTCACAGCTTTGTGGAAGTTACCTGTCGCGCTGATGCTTAGGCCAAGGCGTGTATAGTTTTTTGTGTGCTCTAGGGCAATGGTGTCTAGATGGAATTTGCTGTTAATGATAATGCAGAGGATTTTCCCAAGGTTGCTGTTGACACATATCCCACGGTAGTTATTGGTCAAATATACTGTTAACATTTTCTACTGCCAAATTTACACCTTCACTATTACAGTGGAACGTTTTGTCCAGGAAGTTGGTTGCCTAGAAGGGATTGAATTTGTTGTTACCTAATTGTTTTTTGGTAGGTCTCCACACTATATTCCTTCCATCTATAGCATTGCTTGATATTACTCAGTTCCTTTAGCTTTGATGCCTCATGATTGAGTATTGCTCTGTTCAAGTAGACTGTGATTTTGCTGTGGTCTGATAGGGGTGTCAGTGGGCTGACTGTGAACGCTCTGAGAGACTCTGGGTTGAGGTCAGTGATAAAGTAGTCTACAGTACTACTGATAAGAGATGAGCTATAGGTATACCTACCATAGGAGTCCCCTCGAAGCTTACCAATGACTATGTACATACCCAGCGTGCGACAGAGCTGCAGGAGTTGTGACCTGTTTTTGTTGGTTATGTTGTCATAGTTGTGCCTGGGGGGCATATGGGGGAGGGAAAGCTGTCACCTGCAGGCAGGTGTTTGTCCCCCTGTGTGCTGAGGGTGTCAGGTTCTTGTCCGGTTCTGGCATTTAGGTCACCACAGACTAGTACATGTCCCTGGGCCTGGAAATGATTGATTTCCCCTCCAGGATGGAGAAGTTGTCTTCATTAAAGTATGAGGATTCTCGTGGGGGGATATAAGTAGCACACAGGAGGACATTTTTCTCTGTTAAGATCATTTCCTTTTGAATTTCTTGCCAAATGTAAAATGTTCCTGTTTTAATTAATTTAATGGAGTGAGTTTGGTCTGCTCTATACCAAATTAGCATACTTCCTGAGTCCCTTCCCGTTTCACACCTGGTAGTTTGGTGGATGGGACTACCAGCTCTCTGTAACCTAGAGGGCAACCAGTGGGTCCGTCTCCTCTATACTATGTTTCTTGTAGGATGACAATGTCTGTATTTCCGATTTCTTTGATGAAGTCCAGGTTCCCGCTCTTTAGGCCAAAGGCAGATGACCTCAGGCCTGGGATATTCCAGGATGATATAGTGAAGGCTTTGTGTTCCATAATATTCCAATATTGTTGGTCGTGTGGTTTGGCATAAGACCAGTAAGTGTGAGCAGAGCCTGCTGAGCATTTGGTACATGCCATTGGCTTGGGGTAGTGTAAGAGTGGGGCTTGGGCCTGTTTGCCTGCTCACGGACTGGGTGTATGTGTGACTTCCATGTTGAGGCCCTCTTTGCGGGGGTGGGGTGCATGGGGTGTGCAGGAGGGGAATACAGTAGGTCTGATCTTACAGGCCCTAAATGGGATGCGGGCATAGTTGACTTGGGGGGTGTTGACTGGTTGGGGTGGGGATGTGGCTGGTGGTGTAGTGGTCTAGATGTAGGTCTTCTCGGCGTCGGTCCTCTGTGTAGGTCTTTGGGGGGGGGGGGGGGGTCTATTGATCTGTTGCTCCTGTGTAAAGTGTTGGGGCTGCGTTTGAGAGCGCTGTCCTTTAGAGTCCGGGCAAAGGTGGGCACTGCTGCCTTGGTGGACCTGGTCATAAAGGCTGTTCAAGTCCAGGGTGGAGTGGTGGGCCAGGAAAATATTGGGTTTTGAGGCACAGTCACAGGAAATACTTGCGTTTACCCGCTGTATGGTGGCAGGGTGGAAGACTTTTCGTGGTAGCAGGGTGGAGATAACCACTTGTGCATTGGGGAAAGTAGAATAAGCTTTTTCAATCACTCCCTTTCCTGCTGTGGCCACCCTTTCCTGCTGTGCTCTCAGGTCATTTGTGTATTATTATGTGACTAGGTGAACCTAGTTGGTCCTCAGACAGAAGGTCTAGGGTGTTTGGACACCAGAGTTTAGACATACTCTGTTTGGGGGAAAAAATATATATATATTGTATATATTTCCCATTGGAGTCCATAAGGAGAACAATCTGTCTCTTGTGTATGTCCTCAGGGGGTGTGGGGGGGGGGTTGTCAGGAGGGCTATCAGGGTGCTCAGAGGGGGTGAGAGCCGCTGGGCTTGGGGTTCTTCATTTGTCTGTTCTGCTGTGATGTCGACGCTATGGTCAGGGTCTGGTGTGGACTGTTCTGCTGTGGTGTCAAGACTTTTGTCGGGTGCTGAGGTGGGCTGTTCTGCTGGCTTCTCTGTGGGGGTAGCCACTTCTCTAGTGGGTTGTTCTCTGTCACACGCCATCCCCTCACCCTCTCCTTCAGCAGTCTGATCATCTCCTCTAGTGCTCTGTTATTCTCCTGCTCCTGATTTTTATCCTGTTGAAGTTGTCTCACCACAGTCCAGAGTGCAGATCTGTCTCTCTCCACCTCCAGCTCTCTGGGTCTGGTTAAGGGGGTGTTGTTGTGCTGGACTGTTGTCTGGGTCTGTGCTGACTGGAGTGTAATCACCTGCTGTTCCAGCTCCACCTGCCTTACCACCAGCTGGGTAAATGTATCCTTCATTTCAATGAGGGAGTAGTACTCTGTGTTGGGAGGTTGACTTTCCGCTTGGGGTTGCTCGTCTGTGGGGTTATATATTTTTTTATTTCACCTTTATTTAACCAGGTAGGCTAGTTGAGAACAGGTTCTCATTTGCAACTGCGACCTGGCCAAGATAAAGCATAGCAGAGTGATCAGACAACACAGAGTTACACATGGAGTAAACAATTAACAAGTCAATAACACAGTAGAGAAAAAAAAGAAAATAAAAAAGGGGGGGTCTATATACAATGTGTGCAAAAGGCATGAGGAGGTAGGCAAATAATTACAATATTGCAGATTAACACTGGAGTGATAAATGATCAGATGATCATGTACAGGTAGAGATATTTGTGTGCAAAAGAGCAGAAAAGTAAATAAATAAAAACTGTGGGGATGAGGTAGGTGAAAATGGGTGGGCTATTTACCAATAGATTATGTACAGCTACAGCGATCGGTTAGCTGCTCAGATAGCTGATGTTTGAAGTTGGTGAGGGAGATAAAATTCTCCAACTTCAGCGATTTTTGCAATTCGTTCCAGTCACAGGCAGCAGAGTACTGGAACGAAAGGCGGCCAAATGAGGTGTTGGCTTTGGGGATGCTCAATGAGATACACCTGCTGGAGCGCGTGCTACGGATGGGTGTTGCCATCGTGACCAGTGAGCTGAGATAAGGCGGAGCTTTGCCTAGCATGGCCTTGTAGATGACCTGGAGCCAGTGGGTCTGGCGACGAATATGTAGCGAGGGCCAGCCGACTAGAGCATACAAGTCGCAGTGGTGGGTAGTATAAGGTGCTTTAGTGACAAAACGGATGGCACTGTGATAAACTGCATCCAGTTTGCTGAGAAGAGTGTTGGAAGCCATTTTGTAGATGACATCGCCGAAGTCGAGGATCGGTAGGATAGTCAGTTTTACTAGGGTAAGCTTGGCAGCGTGAGTGAAGGAGGCTTTGTTGCGGAATAGAAAGCCGACTCTTGATTTGATTTTCGATTGGAGATGTTTGATATGGGTCTGGAAGGAGAGTTTGCAGTCTAGCCAGACACCTAGGTACTTATAGGTGTCCACATATTCAAGGTCGGAACCATCCAGTGTGGTGATGCTAGTCGGGCAAGCGGGTGCAGGCAGCGATCGGTTGAAAAGCATGCATTTGGTTTTACTAGCGTTTAAGAGCAGTTGGAGGCCACGGAAGGAGTGTTGTATGGCATTGAAGCTCGATTGGAGGTTAGATAGCACAGTGTCCAGTGACGGGCCAAAAGTGTATAGAATGGTGTCGTCTGCGTAGAGGTGGATCAGGGAATCGCCCGCAGCAAGAGCAACATCATTGATATACACAGAGAAAAGAGTCGGCCCGAGAATTGAACCCTGTGGCACCCCCATAGAGACTGCCAGAGGACCGGACAACATGCCCTCCGATTTGACACACTGAACTCTGTCTGCAAAGTAATTGGTGAACCAGGCAAGGCAGTCATCCGAAAAGCCGAGGCTACTGAGTCTGCCGATAAGAATATGGTGATTGACAGAGTCGAAAGCCTTGGCAAGGTCGATGAAGACGGCTGCACAGTACTGTCTTTTATCGATGGCGGTTATGATGTCGTTTAGTACCTTGAGTGTGGCTGAGGTGCACCCGTGACCGGCTCGGAAACCAGATTGCATAGCGGAGAAGGTACGGTGGGATTCGAGATGGTCAATGACCTGTTTGTTGACTTGGCTTTCGAAGACCTTAGATAGGCAGGGCAGAATGGATATAGGTCTGTAACAGTTTGGGTCCAGGGTGTCTCCCCTTTGAAGAGGGGGATGACTGCGGCAGCTTTCAATCCTTGGGGATCTCAGACGATATGAGAGAGAGGTTGAACAGGCTGGTAATAGGGGTTGCGACAATGGCGGCGGATAGTTTCAGAAATAGAGGGTCCAGATTGTCAAGCCCAGCTGATTTATACGGGTCCAGGTTTTGCAGCTCTTTCAGAACATCTGCTATCTGGATTTGGGTAAAGGAGAACCTGGAGAGGCTTGCGCGAGGAGCTGCGGGGGGGCCGGAGCTGTTGGCCGAGGTAGGAGTAGCCAGGCGGAAGGCATGGCCAGCCGTTGAGAAATGCTTGTTGAAGTTTTCGATAATCATGGATTTGTCGGTGGTGACTGTGTTCCCTAGCCTCAGTGCAGTGGGCAGCTGGGAGGAGGTGCTCTTGTTCTCCATGGACTTCACAGTGTCCCAGAACGTTTTGGAGTTGGAGCTACAGGATGCAAACTTCTGCCTGAAGAAGCTGGCCTTAGCTTTCCTGACTGACTGCGTGTATTGGTTCCTGACTTCCCTGAACAGTTGCATATCGCGGGGACTGTTCGATGCTATTGCAGTCCGCCACAGGATGTTTTTGTGCTGGTCGAGGGCAGTCAGGTCTGGAGTGAACCAAGGGCTGTATCTGTTCTTAGTTCTGCATTTTTTGAACGGAGCATGCTTATCTAATATGGTGAGGAAGTTACTCTTAAAGAATGACCAGGCATCCTCAACTGACGGGATGAGGTCAATGTCCTTCCAGGATACCCGGGCCAGGTCGATTAGAAAGGCCTGCTCACAGAAGTGTTTTAGGGAGCGTTTGACAGTGATGAGGGGTGGTCGTTTGACTGCGGCACCGTAGCGGATACAGGCAATGAGGCAGTGGTCGCTGAGATCCTGGTTGAAGACAGCGGAGGTGTATTTGGAGGGCCAGTTGGTCAGGATGACGTCTATGAGGGTGCCCTTGCTTACAGAGTTAGGGTTGTACCTGGTGGGTTCCTTGATGATTTGTGTGAGATTGAGGGCATCTAGCTTAGATTGTAGGACTGCCGGGGTGTTAAGCATATCCCAGTTTAGGTCACCTAACAGAACAAACTCAGAAGCTAGATGGGGGGCAATCAATTCACAAATGGTGTCCAGGGCACAGCTGGGAGCTGAGGGGGTCGGTAGCAGGCGGCAACAGTGAGAGACTTATTTCTGGAGAGAGTAATTTTCAGAATTAGTAGCTCGAACTGTTTGGGTATGGACCTGGAAAGTATGACATTACTTTGCAGGCTATCTCTGCAGTAGACTGCGACTCCTCCCCCTTTGGCAGTTCTATCTTGACGGAAGATGTTATAGTTGGGTATGGAAATCTCTGAATTTTTGGTGGCCTTCCTGAGCCAGGATTCAGACACGGCAAGGACATCAGGGTTAGCAGAGTGTGCTAAAGCAGTGAGTAAAACAAACTTAGGGAGGAGGCTTCTAATGTTGACATGCATGAAACCAAGGCTTTTTCGATCACAGAAGTCAACAAATGAGGGTGCCTGGGGACATGCAGGGCCCGGGTTTACCTCCACATCACCCGCGGAACAGAGAAGGAGTAGTATGAGGGTGCGGCTAAGGGCTATCAAAACTGGTCGCTAGAGCGTTGGGGACAGAGAATAAGAGGAGCAGGTTTCTGGGCATGGTAGAATATATTCAGGGCATAATGCACAGACAGGGGTATGGTGGGATGCGGGTACGGCGGAGGTAAGCCCAGGCACTGGGTGATGATGAGAGAGGTTTTATCTCTGGACATGCTGGTTGTAATGGGTGAGGTCACCGCATATGTGGGAGGTGGGACAAAGGAGGTATCAGGGGTGTGAGGAATAGGACTAGGGGCTCCATTGTGAACTAAAACAATGATAACTAACCTGAGCAATAGTATACAAGGCATATTGACATTTGAGAGAGACATACAGCGATGCATACAGTGAACACAGGTGTTGAATTGGGAAAGCTAGCTAAAACAGTGGGTGAGACAACAGCTAATCAGCTAGCGTAACAACAGCAGGTGAGATGGCATTGACTAGGCAACTCGGCCGACAGATAAAACAAACAAGCAGAATGGAGTACCGTGGTAATGGACAGTCCAGCGTGCATCAGCTATGTAGCCAAGTGATCAGAGTCCAGGGGGCAGCGGTGGATGGGGCAGGGGGGCTGGGCTGGCGAGTGTTATCCAGGTTAAGAAAACTAACAATGACTAAATAGCTTGTAGCTAGCTAGCTGGTTAGCTTCTGGAGGTTCTTGAGTGTGTTCTAAAAATAAAGATAATAGCGATTCCGTATCACATTGGGTGAGGCAAGTTTCCGGAAGGTATAAACAATTTTTTTTTTTTAATCGGGAAGAGATAGAGTACATATGGGCCACTGCGTTTTTGGGACGCGGCGGGACGGTTAGCAGGCCTGTGCTAACAAGCTAACAGATTAGCAGGCCGGGGTAAACAAGGTAGTAGTTAGCGGACCTGGGCTAAACAAGCTAGCAGTTAGCGTGCCGAACTAGCAAGCAAGGAGATAGCGAGGGCTAGAGAGTTAGCCTTTGGAGGACGTCGCGATGGGGTGAGTCTGTTTATTCCTCTTCAAGCGGTGATATCGATAGACCGGTCGTAGTCAAGGTATTGTAGCCCAGGAGTATGCTAGGAGCTCTGGCCGGGCTAGCTTCAAGCTACGTGGGTGGAAACGCTAGCCAGGAGTAATCAACCAGGGTTGCTGTTACACTCGATGGCTAGTTGCGAGGATCCAGCTGAAGGATGTTCCGTTTGTGGTGGGAATCCGGGGGTAAAAAAATAAAAAAATAAATTAGGTCCGTTATGCTCTGGTTAGCGTCGCGTTGCTCTAGCGTCGCGTTGTTCGAACAGGCGAGAGCTTTCCGAGCTAAAGGTTAGTTGATGGTCGCTAGCATAGCTGGTAGTTAGCTGGCTAGCTTCAGTTGAGAGTGTCCGGTTCCGAAGTAAATATAACTACTTTAGGAAAGTAGCTACATTGGCGGGTTGCAGAAGAGTATTTGGAAGCTTAGGTTTAGCAAAATGTTTTAAGGATATGCGAAGAAAAAAATATCTAAAAAAATATCTAAAACGAAAAAGAGACGATATTTACAGAGAGACGATACGACAGGACAACTACTGCTACGCCATCTTGGATAAGATGGCGTATAACGTCTGGTCCTACCCGCTCGGGGTGGGGGTATCTTTCTCAAGGGAGAGCTTCTCCTGCTCAGCTAATTCTTTGATTAGGTGAAAGTCCAGAGGAAACTGCTTGGGGTTGTCCTGTACCAATACTGTTCCAGACTTCTAGAGATTTATATTAGCTGACTCAGAGTCCTCGTTGTCTAGTATCCTGAGTTTTCACCCCTCGTAAACCCCCCCCCCCCTTAACAGAGGGTTAGTGTGCTAATATAGCACTGTGCCATGCCAGGGGATGGTTTGTGTGGAAGGTGAGGTTGCTGATGTTCCCAAATCTTATAATAGTCAGCAAGAAGTGTCTCTTGATTTTCCGTAAGGAGCATCATTTTGTGCTGTTTTTGTGTCTTATCATTCTTCACATAGGGCTTTGACACCTCTCACTTGACATGTCAGTGCTAATTGTTGTATCAAGCTTGGAAGCCTTAATTTAGCATTCAGTCCTTATAAAGTAATGTCATGTATTTCTCTCCCTCTCTCTCCCTCCCTCTCTCTCCTCCTCCCTCCCCCTCTCTCCTCCTCCCTCTGTTTGGGGAGTGTATGTAAATGTAAACAGGCCAATACTCCCACTAACATACCGCCACTTCTCAGGAAGAGAGATTAGAAGGACATAAAGAAACGAGGGAGGTTGTACATGTCAGACAGAGGAGGAAGCCACAACAAACAGGACAAATCTAGCTAGTAGACATATGTAAACATATGTTCCCAATGCCAATAAAGACCTTAAGTTGAAATTGAATTGAATTGAGAGAAAGAGAACACAACCAAGGTAGCAAAGTCCTGAACATTGTGCCTGAAAAGGTTAAGTGAGGTATTCTATGTGTTGTGTCTGGGCTGTGTTCTCAAGCGAATGCCTAGGCTTTAGCTCAGCAGGCTTACACAGTATTGTGGCACACGGATAACCCAGGGGTTCAAACTCAGTCAGTCACATACAGTATCATCATGTCTATGAATATAGCAACCTAGGTGTGACAATGGCTGTGTGTCAATAGAAAGTTAGCTGACATTCCTATCAGCCTCTTACAGGCCTTGGCTTGTCATTACAGTGTCATCTTGGCTTGTCATTACAGTGTCCCCTTGTCTTGTCATTACAGTGTCCCCTTGGCTTGTCATTACAGTGTCCTCTTGGCTTGTCATTACAGTGTCCCCTTGGCTTGTCCTTACAGTGTCCCCTTGGCTTGTCATTACAGTGTCCCCTTGGCTTGTCATTACAGTGTCCCCTTGGCTTGTTCTTACAATGTCCCCTTGGCTTGTCATTACAGTGTCCCCTTGGCTTGTCCTTACAGTGTCCCCTTGGCTTGTCCTTACAGTGTCCCCTTGGCTTGTCCTTACAGTGTCCCCTTGGCTTGTCCTTACAGTGTCCCCTTGGCTTGTCATTACAGTGTCCTCTTGGCTTGTCATTACAGTGTCCCCTTGGCTTGTCCTTACAGTGTCCCCTTGGCTTGTCATTACAGTGTCCCCTTGGCTTGTCATTACAGTGTCCCCTTGGCTTGTTCTTACAATGTCCCCTTGTCTTGTCATTACAGTGTCCCCTTGGCTTGTCCTTACAGTGTCCCCTTGGCTTGTCCTTACAGTGTCCCCTTGGCTTGTCCTTACAGTGTCCCCTTGGCTTGTCATTACAGTGTCCCCTTGACTTGTCCTTACAGTGTCCCCTTGGCTTGTCATTACAGTGTCCCCTTGGCTTGTCATTACAGTGTCCCCTTGGCTTGTCATTACAGTGTCCCCTTGGCTTGTCCTTACAGTGTCCCCTTGGCTTGTCATTACAGTGTCCCCTTGGCTTGTCATTACAGTGTCCCCTTGGCTTGTCATTATAGTGTCCTCTTGGCTTGTCATTACAGTGTCCCCTTGGCTTGTCCTTACAGTGTCCCCTTGGCTTGTCATTACAGTGTCCCCTTGGCTTGTCATTACAGTGTCCCCTTGGCTTGTTCTTACAGTGTCCCCTTGGCTTGTCATTACAGTGTCCCCTTGGCTTGTCATTACAGTGTCCCCTTGGCTTGTCCTTACAGTGTCCCCTTGGCTTGTCATTACAGTGTCCCCTTGGCTTGTCATTACAGTGTCCCCTTGGATTGTCATTAGTGTCCCCTTGGCTTGTACTTGGCTTGTCATTACAGTGTCCCCTTGGCTTGTCATTACAGTGTCCCCTTGGCTTGTCCTTACAGTGGTTATAATAAATAAGGCATTTATTTTTTTCCCTCGTCAATCTACACACAACAGCCCACAATGACAAAGTGAGAACAGGTTTTTAGAAAATGTTGCGCATTTAGTAATAATAAAAAAAAGAAATGCCTTATTTACATAAGCATTCAGACCCTTTGCTATGAGAATCGAAATTGAGCTCAGGTGCATCCTGTTTCCATTGATCGTCCTTGAGATGTTTCTACAACTTGATTGGTGTCCAACTATCGTAACTTCAATTGATTGGACATGATTTGGAAAGGCAAACACCTGTCTATATAAGGTCCCACAGTTGACAGTGCATGTCAGAGCAAAAACCAAGCCATGAGGTTGAAGGAATTGTCCGTAGAGGCCCGAGACAGCATTGTATTGAGGCACAGATCTGGGGAAGGGTACCAAAACATTTCTGCAGCATTGAAGGTCCCCAAGAACACAGTGACCTAGCTCATTCTGAAATAGAAGAAGATTGGAACCACCAAAACTCTTCCTTTGGCCTCTTTCTAGGCCAAACTGCGCAAACGGGGGAGAAGGTCCTTGGTCAGGGAGGTGACCAGGAACCCGATGGTCACTCTAACAGAGCTCTAGAGTTCCTCTGTGGAGATGGTAGAGTGGTCAGACGGAAGCCACTCCTCAGTAAAAGGCACATGACAACCAGATTCAGACCATGAGTGTTATGTTCTCCTGTTTCTGTGTTGTTGTGGGTTTGTATGTGTGTGTATTTCAGGAAATTGCTTCCTGGATTCTAAGCAGCCGATTGGTCGGCCCAATCGCAGATTGGAGTTCTGATCCCTCCCTCTCGTCAGGGGACTGACTTACTTCGTTACTGTGTGTTCAGTAGGCTGCTGTGTACAGAATGGCTGCCTCTGTTGATTGGTTGGTGGGGTTGTGTAAAGTGCTAGTCAAGGACGGTTTAATGGGGAAAAAATGATCTTGAAAGATGAGCAGAGGGAGGCTTCAGGAGAGGAGACGCGTAGACCTTCCGATGCCAAGTCGGAGGACGGCGCGAAGGGAGGGGTCGCCCCTTCACATTGCCCTGATTCAACCCTTTATCTTCTGCTTCAGGTGGATCAGACGGGACCGCTAGGCTAAAGGTGAGGCTGGTCCGTTTGGAAGTGGAGCTAAAAGATAAAGAGTGAGTTAGACAGCTGGATATTTATTTAGAAATGAGGAAAATGGAAATAGAAGCCGACAAGGAGGTGAGGATCCGACAACTGGAGCTAGACGCTGGCTCCAGTGCGACTCCACAACCTGCCCATCATCAAGCCCACTTCGAAGTGAGTAAAAATATTGGTTTAGTCCCTCCATTTCAGGAGTCGGAAGTTGATTCCTATTTCTCTGCGTTTGAGCGTGTGGCTGCTGTGCTGCATTGGCCACTCAAGGTTTAGCCGCTCCTGTTGCAATGTAAATTGTCTGGGAAAGGCCAGGAAGCTGTAGCCGCTCTCTCCCTGGAAGACAGTTTACAGGACGATATTGTTAAAATAACCATGTTGCGGGCTCATGAGTTGGTGCCTGAAGCTTATAGGCAGCGCTTCAGGAACCACAAAAAACCCTCTCACCGTACTTTTGTTGAGTTTGCTAGGGACAAATAGTCTCTATTTAATCGCTGGTGTTCAGCCAGCAAAGCTAACACCTTTGCTGATATTCGGGAGTTGATGCTGTTGAAGGATTTTAAAAGCAACCTGCCTGATAGAATTGTAGTTCATTTAAATGAACTGAAAGTGGCGACATTGGCCCAGGCAGCAGTGTTGGCAGATGAATACGCTTTGACACACAAGACTGTGTTTGGTGCGCCTCGTTTTGAAGGCCGAAAGATTACGTCGTCAGTGTTGCATTCGGGTCGTTTTTTTCCCTCCGACGACCCTAAGCCTTCGCACGAAATCCGTGAATGTTTTTACTGTCACCAAAAGGGTCACGTGATTGCAGACTGCCCGGTTTTGAAAAATAAACCGAAACAGTCCCTATAACCATCCCCTAAATTAAAAAGCGTGAGTTTAGTCCAGTCTGTGGCTCATCCGTTGGATCGACTTATTGATTCAGCATTTGGGAAACTGGATCCTATCTATGCTCCGTTGATCTCTATCGGTTGTGTTTCCTCAACTGGAGAACAAGCTAATCAAAAGCCCATACAAATCTTATGAGACACTGGGGCGGCGCAGTCAGTAATCGTTACGGATGCTTTACCCTGGTCTCCTGGAACGTATTGTGGCTCGCATGTCATATTACAGGGGATAGAGACAAAAACCATATCTGTACCACTACACTGGGTCCACTTAGGGTCAGACTTGGTATCAGGACGTTTCCGTGTTGGTGTAGTGTCTACAAGGGCAGTAAAAGGAGTCACATTGCTACTAAGGAACGATATCGCTGGTGGTAATGTGACTCCTGTGTTAGAAGTAGTACACAACCCAGAAATCAAAATTGCAGATGAAAAATTGGTTCAAGCATTTCGCCATGTTTTTCCTGCTTGTGTTAATGAAGGCACAATCTCGCATGCTGGGAGATGTGGTGGATTTGTCTAGTTCCATTTTTGAGAGTATTGAGGTAGAAGTCGCTCTGGATAAGAGCGTCTGCTAAACATTTTTTTTAAATTTTTTTATTTCACCTTTATTTAACCAGGTAGGCTAGTTGAGAACAAGTTCTCATTTGCAACTGCGACCTGGCCAAGATAAAACATAGCAGTGTGAACAGACAACACAGAGTTACACATGGAGTAAACAATTAACAAGTCAATAACACAGTAGAAAAAAAAGGGCAGTCTATATACAATGTGTGCAAAAGGCATGAGGAGGTAGGCGAATAATACAATTTTGCAGATTAACACTGGGGTGATAAATGATCAGATGGTCATGTACAGGTAGAGATATTGGTGTGCAAAAGAGCAGAAAAGTAAATAAATAAATAAAAAAAAAAACAGTATAAAAACAGTATGGGAATGAGGTAGGTGAAAATGGGTGGGCTATTTACCAATAGACTTAAATGACTTAAATGTAAATGTAAATGTAAGACTGCACCGAGTGGTCCTTCTGCAAGGCCGACGGTTTCTACCTTCCATGCACCTACAGTCACATACTTTTTTTCACTCCACGGGGAGTTGAGATGTAGCGGGGTGTTGCGTTCCCTCCACCAAGAGGCGTACATAACAATGAGAAACAAGATTCTCTGGTCTGATGAAACCAAGATTGAACTCTTTGGCCTGAATGCCAAGCGTCACATCTGGAGGAAACGTGGAACCATCCCTACGGTGAAGAATGGTGGTGGCAGCATTATGCTGTAGGGATGTTTTTCAGCTGCAGAGACTGGGAGACTATTCAGGATCGAGGGAAAGATGAACTGAGCAAAGTACAGAGAGATCCTTGATGAAAACCTGCTCCTGAGCACGCAGGACCTCAGACTGGGAAGAAGGTTCACCTTCCAACAGGACAACGACCCTAAGCACACAGCCAAGACAACAAAGGAGTGGCTTCAGGACAAGTCTTTGAATGTTCTTGAATGTTCCAGCCAGAGCACGGACTTGAAACCCATCGAACATCTCTGAAGAGACCTGAAAATGGCTGTGCAGCGACCCTCCCCATCCAACCTGACAGAGCTTGATAGGATCTGCAGAGAAGAATGGGAGAAACTCCCTAAATACAGGTGTGCCAAGCTTGTAGCATCATACCAAAGAAGACTTGAGGCTGTAATCGCTGCAAAAGGTGTTTCAACAAAGTACTGAGGAAAGGGTCTGAATACTTATGATTACGTTTTTTTGTTTTTTTATTGTCAAAATTTCTAAACCTGTTTTTGCATTGTCATTATGGGTTATTGTGTGCAGATTAATGAGGGGGAAAACAACTATTTAATATATTTTTTAAAAAGGCTGTAACATAACAAAATGTGGAAAAAGTCAAGGGGTCTGAATACGAATGCACTGTACATAGACATGGAATCACTGGCCACTTTAATAATGGGACACAAGTCACTTTAATAATGTTTACATACTGCTTTACTCATCTCATATGTATATACTGTATTCTATTCTACTGTATTTTAGTCTAATATTTATATATTTCTTAATTCCATTCTTTTACGTTTAGATTTGTGTGTATCGTTGGGAATTGTTAGATATTACCGCACTGTTTGAGCTAGGAACACAAGCGTTTTCCTACACCCGCAATAACATCTGCTAAATATGTGTATGTGACCAATAACTTACCAATAACTTACAGTGTCCCCTTGGCTTGTCATTACAGTGCAATTGTACCAGGCTGCCATACAACTCTCCTACTGTAATCCAATTGGACCACACACGCATACACAAAATGGTGTGAAAGCCTGGCCAGCCCTTTAAAGTGATATCTGTTTTTGGTGTTTGTCCACCGTCACTCTGTTAGCTGAACACACAAACCAGCTTTACAGAGCTCAGATGGATTCACAGTGGCTTTGATGTGCTCAAACTCTCATGGTAGGCCAGGTAAACGAGTCATTTCGTAATTGAGTGTGTGTAATTTTGTGAGTGTGTATGAGGGGTAATGGGTGGGACAAAGGTGTGTATGCATCCTCTATGCATCATGGAACATCGTCAAGACGATGAAAACATCTGTGATGTGTTGTTTGCTGTAGGGCAGGTGTGTCAAACTCATTCCATGGAAGTCCTGTTGTCTGCTGGTTTTTGGTTTTTCCTTTCAATTAAAACAACCAGGTGAGGGGAGGGGAGTTCCTTACTAATTAGTGACCTTAATTCATCAATCACGTACAAGGGAGGAGCGAAACCCTGCAGACACTCGGCCCTCCATGTAATGAGTTTGACACGTGTGATGTAGAGAATTTATCCTCAGTCACAGGTCACGTGGCACCTTCAGGGGATTCATCCTCAGTCACAGGTCACGTGACACCTTCAGGGGATTCATCTTCAGTCACAGGTCATGTGACACCTTCATGGGATTCATCCTCAGTCACAGGTCATGTGACACCTTCAGGGGATTTCTCAGTCACAGGTCATGTGACACCTTCAGGGGATTTCTCAGTCACAGGTCATGTGACACCTTCAGGGGATTCAACTTCAGTCACATGTCACGTGGCACCTTCAGGGATTTCATCCTCAGTCACATGTCACGTGGCACCTTCAGGGGATTTCTCAGTCACAGGTCATGTGACACCTTCAGGGGATTCATCCTCAGTCACAGGTTATGTGACACCTTCAGGGGATTTCTCAGTCACAGGTCATGTGACACCTTCAGGGGATTCATCCTCAGTCACAGGTTATGTGACACCTTCAGGGGATTTCTCAGTCACAGGTCATGTGACACATTCAGGGGATTCATCCTCAGTCACAGGTCATGTGACACCTTCAGGGGATTCATCCTCAGTCACAGGTCACGTGACACCTTCAGGGGATTCATCCTCAGTCACAGGTCACATGACACCTTCAGGGGATTTCTCAGTCACAGGTCATGTGACACCTTCAGGGGATTTCTCAGTCACAGGTCATGTGACACCTTCAGGGGATTCATCTTCAGTCACATGTCATGCGGCACCTTCAGGGGATTCATCCTCAGTCACAGGTCATGTGACACCTTCAGGGGATTCATCCTCAGTCACAGGTCATGTGACACCTTCAGGGGATTCATCCTCAGTCACAGGTCACGTGACACCTTCAGGGGATTTCTCAGTCACAGGTCATGTGACACCTTCAGGGGATTCATCTTCAGTCATGGGTCATGTGACACCTTCAGGGGATTCATCCTCAGTCACAGGTCATGTGACACCTTCAGGGGATTCTAAAATGGTTGTATTAACACATGATCTTAACCTTTCTTTCCTTCATCCTACTCTCTTTCTCCAACTCCCTCTGTGTTTCTCTCTTCCTCCCACTCCCTCCTCTGTCTCTCTCTCTTACTTGATGATTTGTTTGGGGATGGACGAGCGGCGCCGGGTGATCAGTTTGGGGACACAGGAGCTCCTGCGGAGTACAGACACCAGTCGGGGGCCCTTCTGGCCCTTATGAGGGACCGTGTTGACCCGCCTGAAATGCACCCTCTTCCCACTACACACACCAGACAGGGGGAAGACGGGGAGGTAGGTAGGCAGAGAAGGAGAGAGAAGGAAAACATACAGAGAAAGGAGAGAGAGTGGGAAGTAAAAGAGAGGAAAAATATCAATAAAAATAGTATAAAGTTCAGATCAGCTGGAAGAAGAGTCAGTCAGTAAAAGTTAGGGTTTAGAAAAGATATTCAGGGCATGCAGAAATCATAGTAGTGAGTAGTTAAGCAAGGATAGTGGATGGTGTGGTGTGTGAAGCAAGCATGTGTGTGTGTGGTCTCACCTCTTGATGGTCTCTGTGATGGAGGGCTGACGCTGCAGAGGGGGTCGGAGATAATTGCTGGGGTCAAAGGTTGCGATGCCTGATTGTGTGATCTCACAGGGCATGCTCACACTCTGCAGGAACCCCTGCCTCTTCACCGGCTGCAACACACACCAGACAACAAAAACTTATTTCTCCTCAATAGCTCAGTGGATTTACTGTAGCTGGTGCATCTATTGAAACTGTATGTAGGCCAGATTACACCACCTCTATGTAGGCCAGATTACACTACCTCTATGTAGGCCAGATTACACTACCTCTATGTAGGCCAGATTACACTACCTCTATGTAAACCAGTTTACAGTGCCTCTACCTGTATGTAGACCAGATTACACCACCTCTATGTAGGCCAGATTACAGTACCTGTATGTAGGCCAGATTACACCACCTCTATGTAGGCCAGATTACACTACCTCTATGTAAACCAGTTTACAGTGCCTCTACCTGTATGTAGACCAGATTACATTAACTGTATACAGGCCAGATTACAGTAACTATATCTATGAATGTGTGTGCTGTACCTGTATAAGTGTGTTTTCGGTGTCTATCGATTTGCATTGTATCTGTAACGTAAGGTGTGAGTGAGTAAGTGTCCAGAAAAGAGCCCTAACCTTCCACAACAAAGCCATCACCTACAGTGAAATTAAGCAGGAGAAGAGTCCCCTAAACAAACTGGTCCTGGGGTTCTGTTCACAAACACAAACAGACCCCACAGAGCACCAGGACAGCAATACAATAAACCCAACCAAATCATGAGAAAACAAAAAGATAATTAATTACTTGACACATTGAAAATAATTTACAAAAACACTGAGCAAACTAGAATGCTATTTTGCCCTAAACAGACAGTACACAGTGGCAGAATACCTGACCACCGTGACTGACCCGAATTTAAGGAAATCTTTGACTATGTACAGAATCAGTGAGCATTGCCTTGCTTTTGAGAAAGGCTGACGTACGCAGATCTAGCTCTCAAGAGAAGACAGGCTATGTGCTCACTGCCCACAAAATGAGGTGGAAACTGAGCTGCACTTCCTAACCTCCTGCCAAATGTAGGACCATATTGGAGAGACATATTTCCCTCAGATTACACAGATCCACAAAGAACTCAAAAACAAATCCAATGTTGATACACTCCTTGGGGGGGGGATAAGTAAAGAAATAAAACAACAGTAAAAAGACATTTGAAAATAACAGTAGCAAGGCTACGTATATACAGAAAACCGGTTAGCAAGCGGTACCAGAGTGCCAAGTCTAGGACAAAAAGTATTCTCAACCGTTTTTACCCCCAAGCCATAAGACTCCTGAACAGGTAATCAAATGGTTATTATTGCATTATGTGCACCCCCCCATCCCCTCTTTTACGCTGCTGCTACTCTCTGTTTATCGTATATGCATAGTCACTTTAAATATACAATCATGTACATACTACTTCAATTGGGCCGACCAACCAGTGCTCCCGCACATTGGCTAACCGGGCTATCTGCATTGTGTCCCACCACCCGCCAACCCCTCATTTACGCTGCTGCTACTCTCTGTTCATCATATATGCATAGTCACTTTAACCATATCTACATGTACATACTACCTCAATAAGCCTCCATGCGATAGCAGAGAGAACAGTCTATGACTGGGGTGGCTGGGGTATTTGACCATTTTTAGGGCCATCCTCTGACACCGCCTGGTGTAGAGGTCCTGGATGGAAGGCAGCTTTGCCCCAGTGATGTACTGGGCCGTACGCACTACCCTCTGAAGTTTCTTGCAGTCAGAGGCCGAGCAATTGCCATATCAGGCAGTGATGCAACCGGTCAGGATGCTTTCGATGTTGCAGCTGTAGAGCCTCTTGGTGTGTTTGGACCAATCTAGTTTGTTGTTGATGTGGACACCAAGGAATTTGAAGCTCTCAACCTGCTCCACTACAGCCCCGTCGATGAGAATGGGGACGTGCTCGGTGCTCCTTTTCCTGTAGTTCACAATCATCTCCTTAGTCTTGGTTACGTTGAGGGATAGGTTGTTATTCTGGCACCACCCGGCCAGGTCTCTGACCTCCTCCCTATAGTCTGTCTTGTCGTTGTCGGTGATCAGGCCTACCACTGTTGTGTCGTCTGAAAACGTAATGATGGTGTTGAAGTCGTGCCTGGCCATGCAGTCGTGGGTGAACAGGGAGTACAGGAGGGGACTGAGCATGCACCCCTGGGGAGCTCCAGTGTTGAGGATCAGCGTGGCAGATGTGTTGCTACCCACCCTCACACTCTATGGGGGTCCACAGGGTTCAATTCTCAGGCCCACTCTTTTCTCCGTATATATCAATGATGTCGCTCTTGCTGCCGGTGATTCTTTGATCCACCTCTATGCAGACGACACCATTCTGTATACATCTGGCCCTTCTTTGGATACCGTGTTAACAAACCTCCAAACGAGCTTCAATGCCATACAACTCTCCTTCCGTGGCTTCCAACTGTTCTTAAATGCTAGTAAAACTAAATGCATGCTCTTCAACCGATCGGTGCCCGCACCTGCCTGCCCCACTAGCATCACTACTCTGGACGGTTCTTACTTAGAATATGTGGACAACTATAAATACCTAGGTGTCTGGCTAGCCTGTAAACTCTCCTTCCAGAATCACATTAAGCATCTCCAATCCAAAGTTAAATCTAGAATCAGCTTCCTATTTCTCAATAAAGCCTCCTTCATTCATGCTGCCAAACACCCTCGTAAAACGGACTATCCTACCGATCCTTGACTTCGGCGATGTCATTTACAAAATAGCCTCCAACACTCTACTCAGCAAATTGGATGCAGTCTATTTGTTTTGTCACCAAAGCCCCATATACTACCCACCACTGTGACCTGTATGATCTCGTTGGCTGGTCCTCGCTATAAATTTGTCGCCAAACCCACTGGCTCCAGGTCATCTATAAGTCTTTTCTAGGTAAAGATCCACCTTCTCTCAGCTCACGGGTCACCATAGCAACACCCACCTGTAGCACGCGCTCCAGCAGGTATATTTCCCTGGTCATCCCCAAAGCCAACAACTCCTTTGGCCGCCTTTCCTTCCAGTTCTCTGCTGCCAATGGCAAAAATCACTGAAGTTGGTGACTTATATCTCCCTCACTAACTTTAAGTGTCAGCTGTCAGAGCAGTTTACCGATTGCTGCTGCTGTACACAGGCCATCTGTAAATAGCCCATCCAACCAACTACCTTCCTCATCCCAATATTTGTTTTTGTTTTTCTGCTCTTTTGCACACCAGTGTTCTACTTGCACATCCTCGTCTGCACATATACCACTCCAGTGTAAATTGCTAAATTGTAATTACTTTGCCACTATTGGCCTATTTATTGTCTTACCTCCTTACTTCATTTGCACACACTGTATACAGATGTTTCTAGTGTGTTATTGTCTGTACGTTTGTTTATTCCATGTGTAACTCTGTGTTGTTGTTTTTGTCGCACTGCTTTGCTTTATCTTGGCCAGGTCGCAGTTGTAAATGAGAACTTGTTCTCAACTGGCCTACCTGGTTAAATAAAGGTTAAATAAAATAAATGCATAAAAAACTATTTGCACATCATTACAACACTGTATTTAGACATGACATTTGAAATGTCTTTATTCTATTGGAACTTCTGTGAGTGTAATGTTTACTGTTAATTTGATTGTTTATTTCCCTTTTGTTTATTATCTATTTCACTTGCTTTGGCAATGTAAACATATGTTTCCCATTCCAATAAAGCCACTCAAATTGAATTGAGAGAGATAGATCGAGAGAGAGAGAGGTGTTTCATCATACCTGTATTAATGTTAAGGGCTCATCCAGGGACAGCTGTGGGGGGATGTCCACTCTAAGCCATGGAGGTTTCTTCCTCTGCAGACTGCTGCTCTCCTGGGGCTGGCTGGGCTCAGCCATGCTCTCTACCACCCCCTACACCTGCCAGCTGGAGACACAGGGAGAGGAAGGAGAGATGTGAGACAGAAGTTCAGAACGCACACACACACACCCACACACAGTAGCCGTACTACAGATAAACCCAGCGATCTGACACAGAGTGGAGCGCATTGAGCAGCTTTATTGAGTACTTTTCATGATTGGGTAATTCTATAATCCTAATGCTGCCAGCCCAGCCCATCACAGACAGACAGATTGCCCTATTAACTGGACATACCCTGCCCTGTGTCCACTGTCTGTCTGCCCATCTGGACACAGCCTCAGATTTAGTCTTTAGAGCAGTCTGCTCTGGGCTGTCTTTATGTATATTCACGGCCTTCTTCCATTCAGTGTAGTCATATGTCTTTGTGTCGGGTGTGCTATCAGTGTACCACTGCATGACCAAGGCAGACCTGTGATTTCCATGGACTGTTTTGAAGTCTTTGTACTACTATAAACTCCCACAAGGGGGCAGTGACTTCCTCTAAAACTTCTCCCCAATAAATGTTGTATTTACTGTTAGTCTTTGAACTCGGCCACCTCTGCGTGGGGGGTGGCTGAGGATGTTTATACACACACACACACACACACACACACACACACACACACACACACACACACACACACAACCTTTATACGGTAAACCTCTTAACAAGCTGCTAATCAAGGCCAACCCCTGGAAGCAGCCATCTGCACCGGAACCGCTGCATCAAAGGACCAGCCTGACTCAAGTATAATGAGGGGTTCAACTCCACACATATAGTACTGAGGAATCCTGTGGACAGAACCACAGAGAGGGATTGATTGGGATACTGTACACATACAATTCAAACCTAAACCCACACCGTCTACAGACTGGCAGGGGGTTTTTCACTAAGGAGTTGACTAATATATTGCTTGCCATGTGTCAAGAGCTAGAATATGGTCTTTGATGTAAGCCTTAGGCAAACTTGTATTGATATAGTCATTCATTCATCCATTCAGCAGGTTGGTCTTGTAATTGATTGTTGTGGCTGAATATTCAGCCAAGTCCAACAAGCTGTGTGCTATTCAATACCAGCAGAGACTCACTAGCCAGCCAGGCAGTGAGAGAGGCTGTTTCCAAACCCAAGATAATGGAGTTTTACTGTGTCTTTTGTGTGTTCTGTGTATTCTGTGTGTTTTGTGTTCAGTGTTTCATGTTCTGTGTTTCATGTGCTGTATGCTCTGTGTTTTCTGTGTTCTGTGCATTCTGTGTTCTGTGTGCTCTTTGTTCTGTGTGTTATGTGTTCTGTGTCCTGTGTTCTGTGTTCTGTGTTCTGTGTGTTCTGACAGTCATTCTGTGGTTGGATCTAGAACCCTGTGTGCTCCTGCATTCACGGTAAATGCTGCATATGTAGGCTAAATCGGAAATGACCTTTACATTTCTATTGAGCAATCTGTAACGGTTCAGCGATCCAGACTGATTAGAGCTCCTACAAATAGCACCATAACAATACGACCACATCCTAAAACAAAACAAAAAAACGAAAGCACTGCCTCTCTCACCCCCCTTTTGACACAAAATACATGGTTTGTTATTTCATGATCCCCCTATCGCCCTATTCCTCTTCCTCTTTCACCCAGTCAGTTTTCTACATCTCTGTGTGTGTGTCGTACGACAAACAGATTAAGGCTTTAAACCTGCAGTGGACCACATGATGATACCCCTCCTCCTGTGTCAGCATTGCAGGCCTGGGCAACTCCAGTCCTCCAGGGCCTGATTGGTGTCACACTTTTGCCCCAGTCCCATCTAACACACCTGACTCCAATAATCACCTAATCATGATCTTCAGTTTAGAATGAAATTTGATTAATTAGCTGTGTTTGGTAGGGATGGAGCAAAAGTGTGACACCAATCAGGCCCTAGAGGACTGGAGTTGCCCACCTGTGGAGGGAGATCAGGACAGGAACTGGATGGGTGATATCATAAACATCAAGAATCTCCAGGAATTCACCCTGCACCAGGAGTCAAATGGAACTGAATGGAAGTGAGTTTTCATTGAATGGAACAGAATGGATGGGTTTGCTCTTGTTTCATGAACCTTGGTGTTGATTTCACTACAGTACATGGAAGGATAAGTGGGAAACTCCAGAGATCCACTCCAGAGATGGATCTTCTCTAACAGTTACGTAACTACAGTAAGTACTTGGGCCTGTTATACATTAATGGACAGTTCCTCCAGACACATCTTATTGAAATTCAACAGAATGTCACTTTGCATATAATAGTTGTCCTAACATTGTCTTCTCCTACCCTGTTTTGCTGTACTCATGGTAAGAGCTTTGCACTGTATGGTACTGGGGTTGAATGGAGCTCATGTTACTCCTCATTGTGTCTATATCAATAGCCTTGCACTTTCCAAACCAATGGCTCTCTCTCTCTCTTGCACACTCTTTCTCGCTCTCCCTCGCGCTCTCTCTCGCTCCCTTTCTCCTACTCTCTCTCTCCATCTCTACTTCTCCCTCTCTCATTTCAGCCTTCCTTTCTCGAGAAAAGAAATGCCTCGCTGCATTTTTATGACATTATAACTGGCACAAGGTCAGTGTAACCTTACAGAGCCTGATCCCAGCTCTTCTCCTTTCAGCTTAACAGAGCATTGTAGAGGAGCTCTGCTTTCTTTATGCTTTATGGACTATGGACAAACCAATAAGCCTGATAGCATCTCAGTCCAAACAGTAATATTTCCCCTCTTGTGTCATGTCAATGGACTTCTGTCTTATGCATCTTTGGCTGGAATCAATATTTGATGTGTTAGAAAAAATCTGATCCTGTTTCTAATATTTGACGTGTTTCTGTTATTTATTTTTAATTAATATCTCAGTTCTAATGAACCAAATGCAACTTTACCCATCATCTGCTCCTAGATCAGTCCTAGGCATGCCTCCCCCTCCCCCTATGTGACATTCGAGGTCTGTGTAGTGGGTTTTGATTTGTGCCAGATGTTAGTCATATCTCTGTCTCTTCTGGGGCCTTCCCTTGTTTTGTGTGATTACAACATCTCACACCTGCTGCAAAAAACTCAGAGTTAAGAGAAGACAACAGTGAGAATCATAGAGAAGACAACAGTGAGAATCATAGAGAAGACAACAGTGAGAATCATAGAGAAGACAACAGTGAGAATCATAGAGAAGACAACGGTGAGAATCATAGAGAAGACAACAGTGAGAATCATAGAGAAGACAACGGTGAGTATCATAGAGAAGACAACGGTGAGTATCATAGAGAAGACAACGGTGAGTATCATAGAGAAGACAACGGTGAGTATCATAGAGAAGACAACGGTGAGTATCATAGAGAAGACAACGGTGAGTATCATAGAGAAGACAACGGTGAGTATCATAGAGAAGACAACGGTGAGTATCATAGAGAAGACAACGGTGAGTATCATAGAGAAGACAACGGTGAGTATCATAGAGAAGACAACGGTGAGTATCATAGAGAAGACAACGGTGAGTATCATAGAGAAGACAACGGTGAGTATCATAGAGAAGACAACGGTGAGTATCATAGAGAAGACAACAGTGAGTATCATAGAGAAGACAACATAGAGAAGACAACAGTGAGAATCATAGAGAAGACAACAGAGAAAACAGCCACAGGTGGTATAGATGACCTGCCTCTGGGCCAAAAAAAGAAGCCACATTGAAAGTACGACGTACAGTAATGAAGAGGGTGCTCTCATTGACACAACTTGAAGTCGACTATTTGTAGTTCATCTCGTTAGCACACTGGGAAGAGAATTGATGGGTTATGGAGGTTCAAACAAGACGTCCCGTTTTAGTTTGACTCCACTAAGGTTCACCCAAAATGTTCCAACTAGCCACCCCAACACAATTCACCCAAAATGTTCCAACTAGCCACCCCAACACCATTCACCCAAAATGTTCCAACCAGCCACCCCAACACCATTCACCCAAAATGTTCCAACCAGCCACCCCAACACCATTCACCCAAAATGTTCCAACTAGCCACCCCAACACCATTCACCCAAAATGTTCCAACTAGCCACCCCAACACCATTCACCCAAAATGTTCCAACTAGTCACCCCAACACCATTCACCCAAAATGTTCCAACTAGCCACCCCAACACCATTCACCCAAAATGTTCCATAAACCAGCCACACCAGCATCATTATGATAAACCAGCAGCAAGATGGACCAAAATATGATCTGAGAAAATACAGTCATCTTTTTTGTATTCTAACTCATTTTACTATTGACATATGTCACCAAGTTGAATCTGGTATTACAGGTCCATTCTATTTACCTCAATCCTCAGGCCTAGTGGTCAACCAGGAGACAGGGGGAGAGATAAGCTTTTGACTAAAGATCCATGTGTCATGTGTAACCTCAAATTGACCCAAATCTCCCATGAACATCAATACAGATCCCTGTGATTGCCTGAAGAGGAGGAGGAGAAAAAGGGGCCAAAGTGCAGGCTGCCTTCTGAGAATTCGTAGGCGATCTAATAAACCCCCACTTCCTTCCATTCTGCTAGAAAACGTGCAATCTTTGGAGAATAAAATAGATGACCTACGCGCAAGATTAAACTACCAACGGGACATTCAAAACTGTAATATCTTATGCTTCACGGAGTCATGGCTGAACGACGACACTATCAACATACAGCCAGCTGGTTATACACTGTACCGGCAGGATGGAACTGTGGCGTCTGGTAAGACAAGGGGTGGCAGGCTATGTATTTTTGTAAATAACAGCTGGTGCACGATATCTAAGGAAGTCTCAAGCTATTGCTCGCCTGAGGTAGAATATCTCACGATAAGCTGTAGACCACACTATCTACCTAGAGAGTTTTCATCTGCATTTTTCATAACTGTTTACATACCACCACAGTCAGAGGCCGGCACTAAGACAGCATTGAATGAGCTGTATTACGCCATAAGCAAACAGGAAAATGCTCACCCAGAGGCGGCGCTCATAGTAGCCGGAGACTTTAATGCAGAAAAACTTAAATCCGTTTTACCAAATTTCTATCAGCATGTTAAATGTGCAAAAAGAGAAGAAAAAAAACTCTGGACCACCTTTACTCCACACACAAAGCTCTCCCTCGCACTCCATTTGGCAAATCTGATCATAATTCTATGCTCCTGATTACTGCTTAAAAGCTAAAATTAACGCAGGAAACACCAGTGACTAGATCAAACAGGACTGTTTTGCTAGCACAGACTGGAAAATGTTCCAGGATTCCTCCGATGGCATTGAGGAGTACACTACATCAGTCATTGGCTTCATCAATAAGTGCATCGATGCGGGAATCTAACCCGGAAGCTTATAAGAAATCTCGCTATGCCCTCCGACGAAGCATCAAACAGGCAAAGCATCAACACAGGACTAAGATCAAATCGTACTACACCAGCTCTGATGCTCGTCGGATGTGGTAGCATAGCCGAGAGCTGCCCAGCGACACGAGCCTAGCAGACGAGCTAAACTACTTCTATGCTCGCTTCGAAGCAAATGGCACTGACTTATGCATGAGAGCACCAGCTGTTCCGGGAAGACTGTCTCTGCTCTCTCTCTGCACTCTCTCTGCAGCCAATGTGAGTAAGACCTTTAAACAGGTCAACATTCACAAGGCCGCAGGGCCAGACGGATTACCAGGATGTGTAATGCGAGCATATGCTGACCAACTAGCAAGTGTCTTCACTGACATTTTCAACCTCTCCCTGTCTGTCTGTAATAACAACATGTTTCAAGCAGACCCCCATAGTCCCTGTGCCCAAGAACACTAAGGTAACGTGTCTAAATGACTACCGACCCGTAGCACTCACGTCTATAGCCATGAAGTGCTTTGAAAGGCTGGTCATGGCTCACATCAACACCATTATCCCAGAAACCCTAGACCCCCTCCAATTTGCATACTGCCCCAACAGATCCACAGATGATGCAATCTCTATTACACTCCACATTGCCCTTTCCCACCTGGACAAAAGGAACACCTACGTGAGAATACTATTCATTGACTACAGCTCAGCGTTCAAAACCATAGTGTCCTCAAAGCTCATCAATAAGCTAAGGACCCTGGGACTAAACACCTCCCTCAGCAACTGGATCCCCCGACTTCCTGACGGGCCATGCCCAGGTGGTAAGGGTAGGTAACAACATATCCGCCACGCTGATCCTTAACACAGGGGCCCCTCAGGGGTGCGTGCTCAGTCCCCTCCTGTACTCCCTGTTCACTCATGACTGCACAGCCAGGCACGACTCCAACACCATCATTAAGTTTGCCAATGACACAACAATGGTAGGCCTGATCACCGACAACATCGAGACAGCCTATAGGGAGGAGGTCAGAGACCTTGCCGCGTGGTGCCAGGACAACAACCTCTCCCTCAACGTGATCAAGACAAAGGAGATGATTGTGGACTATAGGAATAAGAGGACCGAGCACTCCCCCATTCTCAACGACGGGGCTGCAGTGGAGCAGCTTGAGAGCTTCAAGTTTCTTGGTGTCCACATCAACAACAAACTAACCTGGTCCAAACACACCAAGACAGTCGTGAAGAGGGCGCGACAAAACCTATTCCCCCTCAGGAGACTGAAAAGATTTTGCATGGGTCCTCAGATCCTCAGAAGGTTCTATAGTTGCACCATCGAGAGCATCCTTTTGTACTTCCGGATTGGAGCGAGCGGTCGCATCCGCACTTCGGTCCGCAGGTAGTATAACTTTTCATTACATTTCATTACATTTCATTATAGTACAACGGTTTGATTTGTCTAATCTTAGCAATTTCTTCTTAGCTAGCTACATAGCCGTCTTTGTATCAAAGATAATTGCGTAATTATCGTATTTCGTCGTCCTAACGTAGTCTACACTGCTATCTGCCCAGCAGCTAGCCAGCTAGCAAACGTCCACCGTCTACCGAATAGCAGCACTGTAGAAACTATTACACTCAACTGAACGACTTGATTAGTGTAGTGTCAACAACGCAGCCACTGCCAGCTAGCCTACAAAGTCAACAACGCAGCCACTGCCAGCTAGCCTACTTCAGCAGTACTGTATCATTTTAATCATTATAGTCAATAAGATTCTTGCTACGTAAGCTTAACTTTCTGAACATTCGAGACGTGTAGTCCACCTGTCATTCCAATCTCCTTTGCATTAGCGTTGCCTCTTCTGTAGCCTGTCAACTATGTGTCTGTCTATCCCTGTTCTCTCCTCTCTGCACAGACCATACAAACGCTCCACACCGCGTGGCCGCGGCCACCCTAATCTGGTGGTCCCAGCGCACACGACCCACGTGGAGTTCCAGGTCTCCGGTAGCCTCTGGAACTGCCGATCTGCGGCCAACAAGGCAGAGCTCATCTCAGCCTATGCCTCCCTCCAGTCCCTCGACTTCTTGGCACTGACGGAAACATGGATCACCACAGATAACACTGCTACTCCTACTGCTCTCTCTTCGTCCGCCCACGTGTTCTCACACACCCCAAGAGCTTCTGGTCAGCGGGGTGGTGGCACCGGGATCCTCATCTCTCCCAAGTGGTCATTCTCTCTTTCTCCCCTTACCCATCTGTCTATCGCCTCCTTTGAATTCCATGCTGTCACAGTTACCAGCCCTTTCAAGCTTAACATCCTTATCATTTATCGCCCTCCAGGTTCCCTCGGAGAGTTCATCAATGAGCTTGATGCCTTGATAAGCTCCTTTCCTGAGGACGGCTCACCTCTCACAGTTCTGGGCGACTTTAACCTCCCCACGTCTACCTTTGACTCATTCCTCTCTGCCTCCTTCTTTCCACTCCTCTCCTCTTTTGACCTCACCCTCTCACCCTCCCCCTACTCACAAGGCAGGCAATACGCTCAACCTCATCTTTACTAGATGCTGTTCTTCCACTAACCTCATTGCAACTCCCTCCAAGTCTCCGACCACTACCTTGTATCCTTTTCCCTCTCGCTCTCATCCAACACTTCCCACACTGCCCCTACTCGGATGGTATCGCGCCGTCCCAACCTTCGCTCTCTCTCCCCCGCTACTCTCTCCTCTTCCATCCTATCATCTCTTCCCTCTGCTCAAACCTTCTCCAACCTATCTCCTGATTCTGCCTCCTCAACCCTCCTCTCCTCCCTTTCTGCATCCTTTGACTCTCTATGTCCCCTATCCTCCAGGCCGGCTCGGTCCTCCCTCCCGCTCCGTGGCTCGACGACTCATTGCGAGCCCACAGAACAGGGCTCCGGGCAGCCGAGCGGAAATGGAGGAAAACTCGCCTCCCTGCGGACCTGGCATCCTTTCACTCCCTCCTCTCTACATTTTCCTCTTCTGTCTCTGCTGCTAAAGCCACTTTCTACCACCCCTAAATTCCAAGCATCTGCCTCTAACCCTAGGAAGCTCTTTGCCACCTTCTCCTCCCTCCTGAATCCTCCTCCCCCTCCTCCCTCTCTGCAGATGACTTCGTCAACCATTTTGAAAAGAAGGTCGACGACATCCGATCCTCGTTTGCTAAGTCAAACGACACCGCTGGTTCTGCTCACACTGCCCTACCCTGTGCTCTGACCTCTTTCTCCCTCTCTCTCCAGATGAAATCTCGCGTCTTGTGACGGCCGGCCGCCCAACAACCTGCCCGCTTGACCCTATCCCCTCCTCTCTTCTCCAGACCATTTCCGGAGACCTTCTCCCTTACCTCACCTCGCTCATCAACTCATCCCTGACCGCTGGCTACGTCCCTTCCGTCTTCAAGAGAGCGAGAGTTGCACCCCTTCTGAAAAAACCTACACTCGATCCCTCCGATGTCAACAACTACAGACCAGTATCCCTTCTTTCTTTTCTCTCCAAAACTCTTGAACGTGCCGTCCTTGGCCAGCTCTCCCGCTATCTCTCTCAGAATGACCTTCTTGATCCAAATCAGTCAGGTTTCAAGACTAGTCATTCAACTGAGACTGCTCTTCTCTGTATCACGGAGGCGCTCCGCACTGCTAAAGCTAACTCTCTCTCCTCTGCTCTCATCCTTCTAGACCTATCGGCTGCTTTCGATACTGTGAACCATCAGATCCTCCTCTCCACCCTCTCCGAGTTGGGCATCTCCCGGCGCGGCCCACGCTTGGATTGCGTCCTACCTGACAGGTCGCTCCTACCAGGTGGCGTGGCGAGAATCTGTCTCCTCACCACGCGCTCTCACCACTGGTGTCCCCCAGGGCTCTGTTCTAGGCCCTCTCCTATTCTCGCTATACACCAAGTCACTTGGCTCTGTCATAACCTCACATGGTCTCTCCTATCATTGCTATGCAGACGACACACAATTAATCTTCTCCTTTCCCCCTTCTGATGACCAGGTGGCGAATCGCATCTCTGCATGTCTGGCAGACATATCAGTGTGGATGACGGATCACCACCTCAAGCTGAACCTCGGCAAGACGGAGCTGCTCTTCCTCCCGGGAAGGACTGCCCGTTCCATGATCTCGCCATCACGGTTGACAACTCCATTGTGTCCTCCTCCCAGAGCGCTAAGAACCTTGGCGTGATCCTGGACAACACCCTGTCGTTCTCAACTAACATCAAGGCGGTGGCCCGTTCCTGTAGGTTCATGCTCTACAACATCCGCAGAGTACGACCCTGCCTCACACAGGAAGCGGCGCAGGTCCTAATCCAGGCACTTGTCATCTCCCGTCTGGATTACTGCAACTCGCTGTTGGCTGGGCTCCCTGCCTGTGCCATTAAACCCCTACAACTCATCCAGAACGCCGCAGCCCGTCTGGTGTTCAACCTTCCCAAGTTCTCTCACGTCACCCCGCTCCTCCGCTCTCTCCACTGGCTTCCAGTTGAAGCTCGCATCCGCTACAAGACCATGGTGCTTGCCTACGGAGCTGTGAGGGGAACGGCACCTCAGTACCTCCAGGCTCTGATCAGGCCCTACACCCAAACAAGGGCACTGCGTTCATCCACCTCTGGCCTGCTCGCCTCCCTACCACTGAGGAAGTACAGTTCCCGCTCAGCCCAGTCAAAACTGTTCGCTGCTCTGGCCCCCCAATGGTGGAACAAACTCCCTCACGACGCCAGGACAGCGGAGTCAATCACCACCTTCCGGAGACACCTGAAACCCCACCTCTTTAAGGAATACCTAGGATAGGATAAAGTAATCCTTCTCACCCCCCTTAAAAGATTTAGATGCACTATTGTAAAGTGGCTGTTCCACTGGATGTCATAAGGTGAATGCACCAATTTGTAAGTCGCTCTGGATAAGAGCGTCTGCTAAATGACTTAAATGTAAATGCATCCTGACTGGTTGCATCACTGCCTGGTATGGCAACTGCTCGGCCTCTGACCGCAAGGCACTACAGAGGGTAGTGCATGCTTCCTGACATCCAGGACCTCTATACCAGGCTGTGTCAGATTAAGGCCCTAAAAATTGTAAAAGACCCCAGCCACCCTGGTCATATACTGTTCTCTCTGCTACTGCATGGCAAGTGGTACCGGAGCGCCAAGTCTAGGTCCAAGAGGCTTCTAGAGGAAAAAGAAACACACACCTATTTAGGCGAGGTGCTGGCTAGCGGAGTGGAAAACTTGAAAATAAAGGAGAGCCGCACACTCTAAGAGCTCAGGCCGAAGACAAAGTCTACTTCTGAGGAAACCCTGACAAGGGAGGTCCTGCTCCTCCTCTCCACGGCAGACGCAGGAGTGATGACGCTTACTTCGATCCACCTCTGTCTGATCAACACTTTATAACCAGCACCTCATCGGCTTCCAGTGGCAGTTTTTTATTCAACGAGAGACTGGACCGACGGAAGGGCGGAGGTGGCCGCAGGCACGAGCACCGATGAGATGCCGCACCCGATGGGGTAAGAAGAAACGACAACCAGAGGCAGAGGGGACCATTCACACAGTCCCAGCACCCACGGGACTGAGTGTCTTTAATTTATCAAGCAAGATATTGAGCCCTACCCATGTCTCCTTGCTTAATAAAGGGTTATATTTTTTGCCTACAACTCAGTTCAATGATTTTGATGTTAAGGTAGACATGTTTAAGTTTTTTACAAACACTTTAGCTCCCCTAATCCTGATATTTCTATTGAACCAGTAGGTTACTCACCTGCACATACTCCGACTCCTTTTAGAAGCAAGAGTTATTTTATTCCTCCAGCCAATCGCAATCACTCTATTGTGACGACACTCCCACTCTGTCTGCCGTATTCTCTCTCTGTTATTTCCTTATTAGGATGCTGGTGGGCGGAGTTGGGAGGGTCGTCAGCTACATGGGAAACACCTGGGCCCGGTGTCTCCCAGGATAAATACACCACTTCCCCATTCATGGAGGAGACTCTCTCCATGCAGACACCTTTATGGATTTGATTGTGTTTCTAGGTGGTTTTTGGGTTGTTTGCGACAGCATCTTTCAACACCCTGCATTATCACATTCATGCATGCAAAACACTCACTTACACTACTGATTACTGATTACACACACCATTGTATATTTTCCTTAGTTACTTTAGTTAATAAATATATCTTTTATTACGCCTTATCTCCACGTTGTCTCCCTTTTGTTACGGGCTTTGAGCCGGTTCGTGACAAGTGGGGGCTCGTCCGGGATATTTGAACTATTGGTTTGGGAGACCGTGAAGGTATGTGTTTGGTTTGCATATTTTGTTTGAGTTTGATAGGCCCATTATTGATTGCCTTTGTTGTTTGGTTAGTGTGCTGTGTTGGAGAGAGTATAATGGTTAGTTTCCAGGCCCTGTCTAGCCTGAACTCTTGTTGTTCTACTTTCTGTTGGGACGTCAGTCTGAGGTGAGTAATCGGCTGTGTACCTCGGTGGGAGATTTGGGTAGGGTAGTGGAACTTGCTACCCGGAGCTATAGCCTTTTTCCCCTGATAGGTTTAGCAACGTGTTTCATTTTTTGGAATATGTTGGGCATGATTAATGTTTGTTATTTTTGTGTGGTGTCTGTGGACGGAGCAGTTGTCTCGGGGGCACATCCGTGGCTTGGTGGAACTTGCCAACATGCTGGGGCGTTTTCCTTGCCAGCGGGCTACAGTGTGTAAATTCCCACCGCAAATCTGCACAAAGACTATGGTTGAGTTATTGTAGGTTTTGGGGAAGCTCTGTATCTCATCTCTCTTCTGTGGTGCTCAGGGTGATTGTCAATCCTCGGGTTGTGGTCCGGTGTGCTCAGCAGAAGGGAAGAGTGAGATTTTTTTTTGTGTGATTATGGCGTCTTATGTAGATAAGTTCATTTGCTCTCCATCAGAGGAATTGTTAGATTTAGGTACTAAAGAACAGCTGTTGAAGGTCGCGGAACACTACAAGGTTGAGATTAGTGATAAACGTCTAAAGAATTCTATTAGGTTGATATTGAAGGCCAATCTGATGGAGAGTGGTATTCTTGAAGTTACCACTGGGCCAGCCTCTGCTGAGGATTTGTCGTCTCCCCATAACGTTGCAATGGCCATTCCATCGGTTAGTCCTAGTAGCCTTCTTTTTGAACAGCAGAAATAACTGCTTTTGTTACAGCTGGAGCATGATCGTGAGAAGCTAGAGCATGATCGTCAGCATGATCGTGAGAAGCTAGAGCATGATCGTGTAAAATATGAAAAGGAATTAGCATTTAAACAAGATATGGAGCGTGCTAAAATCAAGTTGCAACAAGAACGTATAGAGTTGGTTAGGGAAGGAAAGATCTCAGGGGAGAGTTTGTTTTGGGAAGGTGACCCAGATTTACCTAGGGGTAGTTCCGCTTTTGGTCGTGCCCCAGAGACATTTGATATTTTTGGGAACTTACGGTTATTGCCTCGGTTTAATGAAAGGGACCCCGAGACATTCTTTTCGTTGTTTGAGCGGGTTGCTGACGCTAGGAGTTGGCCTGACTCTGACCGCACTTTAATGTTGCAGTGTGTGCTGACTGGTAACGCGCAGGAAGCATATTCAGCTCTTAGTGTACACGACAGTGCCAGTTATGATAAAGTTAAAACAGCTGTGTTACAGATTTATGAATTGGTCCCTGAGGCTTACCGCCAACGATTTAGAACTTTAAAAAGGGATGATAAGCAGACTCATGTTGAGTTTGCGCGACAGTTAGCTTTACAGTTTAATCGCTGGTGTTCCGCCTCTGCAGTTGTGACTTTCCAAGGGCTGTGTGATCTGATTATATTAGAGCAATTTAAGGACACAATTCCTGATCGTATTGCCACGTATATTAACGAACAGAAAGTAAAGAATGTTGCTGAAGCTGCGGTTTTGGCGGACGAGTATGTGTTGACTCACAAAAGTGTCTTTGCAGAGCCCCGTATTCGGAATAGATTCGGATAGATTTGGGCTTCGCTCACCGAGATACTTTGGTTCACGGGCAGAGTTCTATTCAACTAGGGTTGAGCCTGATTCCCATGGTAAAGCTGACTTTGGGCAGGAGTGTCACTACTGTCAAGGTTCAGGTCATTGGAAAAACGAATGTCCACTTCTCAGGTCAAAGGGTGCTTACGCTAAATCTAAGCCTACCGCGTTAGCTGCACCTGTTCCACATCGGTTCATTCATGACTCATTTCCTCAGGCCCAGGAGAAGGTGAAAGTCCATATTGATCCAGACTATTTACCTTTCATTACGGAAGGTTTTGTGTCTATGTTAGGAAGTAAAGACCTAGTGCCAGTGAAGATCCTGAGAGACACAGGTGCCTCTGAATCATTTGTGTTGGAGTCTGTGTTACCCTTTTCTGCTGAGACTGATTCGGGGAATAGTGTTCTAATTAGGGGAATAGGTTTGAACACTCTGTCAGTTCCATTGCATAAACTGATGTTGGATTGTGGGCTGGTGAAGGGTGAAGTTGTTGTGGGGGTGCGTCCTTCGTTGCCTATTGAGGGTATCGACGTTATCCTTGGGAATAACTTGGCTGGTGAGCGTGTATGGCCTGTCGTGTTTCCTTCTCTAGTGGTTTCCACTAAGCCGTCATTTGTTGGGATTCCTGATGAGAGTGTACAGAGTTTCCCAGAGGGAAACCACATAACATGTGACGACCCTCCCACTCTGTCTGCCGTATTCTCTCTCTGTTATTTCCTTATTAGGATGCTGGTGGGCGGAGTTGGGAGGGTCGTCAGCTACATGGGAAACACCTGGCCCCGGTGTGTCCCAGGATAAATACACCACTTCCCCATTCATGGAGGAGACTCTCTCCATGCAGACACCTTTATGGATTTTGTTGTGTTTCTTGGTGGTTTTTGGGTTGTTTGCGACAGCTTCAGCATCTTTCAACACCCTGCATTATCACATTTGTGCATGCAAAACACTCACTTACACTACTGATTACTGATTACACGCACCATTGTATATTTTCCTTAGTTACTTTAGTTAATAAATCTTTTGTTACGCCTTATCTCCACGTTGTCTCCCTTTTGTTACGGGCTTTGAGCCGGTTCGTGACACTATCGAGACATATTGCAGACTTGTTGAAAAAGATGTTACCCATCTCCTTAAGAACAAACAGGAGTACAAATCTTTCCATAATTTACCTAAGGATGAAAAACATGCTTTGTTTGATTTACAATCCGATACGTCAGTCCTTATCCGTCCTGCTGATAAGGGTGTGTCGGTTTGACTCATGAATAGGACAGCTTATGTAAATGGTGTCATAGACAACTGCTTGACAACACTTTTTACAAGAAACTCAGAAGTAACCCCACTTCCCAATTTCAGAACACTATCTTTACTGTCTTAGATGGGTATTTAATTTCTGGTCAGATGACCAAAAAAGAACACGACTTTTTGGCTATTCAACACCCTAAAATTGCCACTTTCTATACTTTGCCGAAATTACATAAGAATGTTACAAAACCTCCAGTGTCTCCTATTGTAGCGGGCATTGATGAGTTAACAGCCCCTCTGTCTACTTTTGTTGCTGTTTTTATTAGACTACTCGCAGAACCGCTCCCCTCCTTTGTAAAGGACACCAGCAGTATGATCTCAGAACAGCTCCCCTCCTTTGTAAAGGACACCAGCAGTATGATCTCAGAACAGCTCCCCTCCTTTGTAAAGGACACCAGCAGTATGATCTCTATCATTGAATCGCTTGATCCTCTTCCTGAGAATACCTTGTTAGTTACTTTTGATGTTGAGTCAAATATTCCACATGAGGGCGGTATTGAAGCTATGGAACATTTTCTTCTGCAACATGACCCTAATGAACTACCTTCCAGTGACTGCATTATAACATTGGCTGAAATAGTACTCACACATAACTACTTCATATCTCTAAATTATTTCTTTATTCAGACGAAAGGTACTGCTATAGGATCCCCCATGGCTCCTAACTATGCTCATTTGTATGTGGGTTACATGGAGAAACAGTCTATTTTCAATCCTCTCCAAAATGTTTTCTTGCCTCACATCATTATTTGGAAACGGTATATTGGTGATATTTTTGTTCTATAGAGGGGTGATGCAAAACAGCTCCAGGCGTTTTATGCTTTTCTTAACTCCTGTTCTGAACATTTGAGATTTACTATGCAATCTGATACATGTCAAATCAGTTTTCTTGATCTTCTGATGTTGTGTGAAAATAATGTTCTATACACTGATCTTTACAGGAAACCTACTGATCGTAACAGTTTGAGGGTTGACAGTTGTCACCCACTTCCCTTGAAAAATAGTTTTACAGACAATTCTGTTGAATCAAAAGAATTTGCAAAAAACAATCAGATTTTGACAGAAATATGGCTGAGACGCAAAGAGAATTCAAGGAGAGGGGGTACAAAAATGAGCAGATTAATACTGCCATTGAGAAAATTCAAAACAAAACGAGACATCACCTTTTCCGAGGTCAGTCTCGTAAAAAGAAGCATTCTTGCGTTCTAACTACCCGCTATTCAAAGTGCTCTGAACAAATTAAGAGAGTCGTTCACAAACATTGGCACATCCTAAAATCCGATGATAGTCTCGGTAATGTGTTTTTGGACCTTCCCTTGGTCTTTTCTCGCGGGGCAGAAATCTCCCAGACCAATTGGTACACTCTGATATACCACCCCAAGATATCCCTGAACAACGTCTATTTGCGCCACTACTGGATGGAAACTACAAGTGTAATGGCTGTGCTCAATGCAATGGCACTTATAAATGTAGATCCTTCAAACACCCACAAACAGGGAAACAGATCCCAATAAAAGGTGTTATCACGTGCTCCACTAAGGCAGTTATGTATCTTATAACTTGCCCTTGTGGTAAACATGTGGGTAAAACAAAGGTACTTTTAATTCGCCCTATCTCAGAGCATCGTAGCACCACTAGGTGCAAAAACTAGACTTACACAGTTCCGGCCCACTTTTTGGAAGCAAACCACTCGATTTCATCTCTGCGTTATATTGGCATCGAACATGTCACCCTCCCTAGGAGAGGGGGTGACCTCGATAATTTATTGTTAAAATGAGAGGCTGCAGGGATCCTTAATTTAAAGACCCTTGCTCCCTTCGGTCTCAACGTAGACTTTGATCTAAAGCCATTCTTGTGATTATTGTGACTTTGCCATTGTAATTGTTTGTAAGCTTGTGTAGTCTAAAATGAATCTATGATCGTATGCTATCCATTAGTTTTTTGTATGTTGTTCTTTGTATGTAATTTTAATATTTGAGAATTAACCAATGATATTAGGCCATACTTGGCCATGATTAAAGACACCTATGTGTGTCTTTTGACACTATATAAACGAGTCACCCTGCAGTGTTTGTGATTATACCCTGATGAAGACAGCTTGCCTGTCGAAACGTTGGACATTACATTTTTGCATCTGAGCTCAGAGTGTGCGGCTCTCCTTTATTTCCAAGAGGCTTCTAAACAGCTTCTACCCCCAAGCCATAAGACTCCTGAACACCTAATCAAATAGCTACCCAGACTATTTGCATTGCCCCCCTTCCCCCCTGCCCCTCCCCCTCTTTTACACCACTTCAACTCTCTGTTGTTATCATCTATGCATAGTCACTTTAACTCTACCTACATGTACATATTACGTCAACTAACCGGTGCCCCTGCACATTGATCCTGTACCGGTACCCCCCCGTATATAGTCTCACTATTGTTATTTTACTGCAGCTCTTTAATTACTTGTTACTTTCATTTCTTATTCTTATCCGTATTTTTTTAAACTGCGTTGTTGGTTAGGGGCTCGTAAGTAAGCATTTCACTGTAACATTTCACTACACCTGTTGTATTCGGCGGATGTGACTAACAGAATTTGATTTGATGATGATCAAACTACAACCCTCAATGTAGAACACACACCAAGAAAGATGTGCACAGCAGAAACTCTTTCTAGAGCTGATGACCCGAAGGCGCTAGCGAGCACCAAAGCAGATGAACAAGTGAGAGCTTACGTGGACATGATCACAACAGCATTGCCAGTCGCAGATGCAGATGGAAATCATACAGACTGAGACAGAAAAAGACACAACACTGACAAACCTGAAGAAAACAATCCTCAATGGATGGCCTAACATGAAACAAGACTATTCATAAGACATAACTGAATGCTGTAATTGCAGAGATAAACTGACAGCAATTGGAAACATTGTCTCCAAAGGAAGCAAAATACTAATTCCGAAAAGTCTGAGAAAGGAAATGCTAAATAAGATAAATGAAGGCCACCGAAGAACCGAGAAGTGCAAGAACCCTGCTGAGACATTAAAGCCCTGCCCTGCACCTGAGAGATCATACCAAAAGGTAGGTCTCTCAGGCCTCTCTCAACACTACCACCACAGATGCTGTGATAACCTGTATGAAATCCATATTCTCCTGACTCCTGAGATAATGAACCGCAATTCTCTAATGCAAAGTTCAAACAATTCAGCAAGGACTGGGACTTCGTCCACACTACATCAAGTCCACACTTCCCACAATCAAATGGAATGGTGGAGAAATCTGTTCAGTCAGTGAAGAGACTGATGTACAAAGTAAAAGACAGTGGAACTGCCTTCTACAGGAACCTGCTTGTATACCGCACAACGACACTTGAGACCAGCACAGCTCCTCATGGGACACAGACTGAGGACCAACTGACCCATCAAAGAGAACCTCCTAAAAATGAAGGAGCGAGAGAAAGTGAGGAAGTTAAAGGAACAACAAAAAACTAAGAAAGTTCTACTATGACAGAGGAACAAGAAACCTCCATGAACTCCAACCTGGGCACAATGTGAGGAACAAGAAACCTCCATGAACTCCAACCTGGGCACAATGTGAGGAACAAGAAACCTCCATGAACTACAACCTGGGCACAATGTGAGGAACAAGAAACCTCCATGAACTCCAACCTGGGCACAATGTGAGGGACAAGAAACCTGACTGAACTACAACCTGGGCACAATGTGAGGGACAAGAAACCTGACTGAACTACAACCTGGGCACAATGTGAGGAACAAGAAACCTCCATGAACTACAACCTGGGCACAATGTGAGGAACAAGAAACCTCCATGAACTCCAACCTGGGCACAATGTGAGGGACAAGAAACCTGACTGAACTACAACCTGGGCACAATGTGAGGGACAAGAAACCTGACTGAACTACAACCTGGGCACAATGTGAGGGACAAGAAACCTGACTGAACTACAACCTGGGCACAATGTGAGGGACAAGAAACCTGACTGAACTACAACCTGGGCACAATGTGAGGGACAAGAAACCTGACTGAACTACAACCTGGGCACAATGTGAGGAACAAGAAACCTCCATGAACTACAACCTGGGCACAATGTGAGGGACAAGAAACCTGACTGAACTACAACCTGGGCACAATGTGAGGGACAAGAAACCTGACTGAACTACAGCCTGGGCACAATGTGAGGGACAAGAAACCTGACTGAACTCCAACCTGGGCACAATGTGAGGGACAAGAAACCTGACTGAACTACAACCTGGGCACAATGTGAGGGACAAGAAACCTGACTGAACTACAACCTGGGCACAATGTGCGGAACAAAGACAAAACAAACACAAGGACACAGAAAGGAACAGTAATCACTGAAGTACAGCCAAGGTCACACAACATACAAACAGAAGCTGGCGCTGTTTTACGGAGAAATGGTTGCGATCTTCTAAGGGGCCATCAACAGACCATCATGACACAGACACTGATGAAGAGGCTGAAAGCACAGCTCTGACAGCAGTGGGGCGTGAAGAACAAACCATCATGACACAGACACGTTTTTTTCCAAGATGGCGTAGCAGTGCGGATGTGTTTGTTGTTGTCCCGTGTAAATTTGATGTTTTTTCATCTTTTTTGTATATTTCAATCTCTTTTTCCATTTTTAAATTAAATATACCTTCCGGCAACCCGCCTCACCCAATGTGATACGGATCTGCTATTTTTAGGTCTTATAGCTAGAACCTCCATCAGAAGCTAGCCATCAGACGCTGATTAGCTACTAGCTATTTAGTCATTGTTAGCCACTGCTAGCGGCCTTTACCTTTAGCTCAGACACCAGCCACTTTTTGCCTGGATAATACCTGCCAGTCTGCACAGCGCGATATCAACCCTGAGCATACCGGACTGCTTTTCTCCACTACATCACTGGATTCCTGCCGTAAGCTCTGGACCATTGCACCAGATCATCGCAGCTAGCTAGCTGCTACCAATTGGCCCATCTCCCGGCCTGCTCAGTGGACCCTATGATCACTCGGCTACACAGCTGATGCCTCCTGGACTCTTCACTAACACGACTAGAAGCCACTAAATCACCGGATTCCTGCCATAAGCTCTGGACCACCGGATCATCGCAGCTAGCTAACTGCTACCGAGTGGCTATAGTGGCAAACGCCCTTGTCCCGAAGCTGGCACCAGTTAACCTCGAGCCAGGCGCATCTCCCGGCTAGCAAACACAATTACTCCAGCTCGACCAGCACAAAAACATCCTGTGGCATACTTCACTAGCGTTGAAAAGTCCCTGCGATATGCAACTTTTCGGGGAAATCAGGAACCAATACACACAGTCAGTTAGGAAAGCAAAGGCTAGCTTTTCAAACAGATATTTGCATCCTGTAGCTCTAACTCCAAAATGTTTTGGGACACCGTAAAGTCCACGGAGAATAAGAGCACCTCCTCGCAGCTGCCCACTGCACTAAGGCTAGGAAACACTGTCACCACCGATAAGTGAACGATAATCAAGAATTTCAATAAGCATTTCTCTACGGCTGGCCATGCTTTTCTCCTGGCTACCCCAACTCCGGCCAACAGCTCCGTACCCCCGCAGCTACTTGCCCAAGCCTCCCCAGCTTCTCCTTCACCCAAATCCAGATAGCAGATGTTCTGAAAGAGCTGCAAAACTTTAGACCCGTACAAATCAGCTGGACAATCTGGACCCTCTCTTTCTAAAATTATCCGCCACCATTGTTGCAACCCCTATTACTAGTCTGTTCAACCTCTCTTTCATATTGTCCGAGATTCCCAAAGATTGGAAAGCTGCCGCGATCATCCCCCTCTTCAAAGGGGGTGACACTCTAGACCCAAACTGTTACAGACCTATATCCATCCTGCCCTGCCTTTCTAAAGTCTTCAAAAGCCAAGTTAACTGTCTACTACTCAGGCCTAGCTGCTAATATATGCATATTATTATTATATTTGGATAGAAAACACTCTGAAGTTTCTAAAACTGTTTGAATGATGTCTGTGAGTATAACAGAACTCATATGACAGGCGAAAACCTGAGAAAAAATCCAACCAGGAAGTGGGAAATCTGAGGTTTGAAGTTTTTCAACTCCTTCCCTATCGAATGCACAGTGTCTATGGGGTCAAATTGCAAAAAGCATCAAACAAGGTTCTAAAGACTGTTGACATCTAGTAGAAACATGTCAAACGATGTATACAATCAATCTTTAGGATGCTTTTAACATAAATCTTCAATAATGTTCCAACCGGAGAATTCCTTTGTCTTCAGAAATGCAATGTAACTCAAGCTAACTCTCACGTGAACGTGCGTGGCCAGCTCGTGACGTCCACTAGATGTCAACAGTCTTTAGAACCTTGTTTGATGCTTCTACTGTGAAGGGAGAGGGGAATGAATCTGAGGTCTGCCAGAGAGTCATGAGCTGGCCACTCACGTTCACGTGAGAGTTAGCTTGAGTTCCATTGCATTTTCGGTAAAGCTTTTTTGAAATCTGACTCAGCGGTTGCATTAAGGAGAAGTGTATCTATAATTCCGTATCTATAATAGTTGTATCTTTTATCAATGTTTATTATGAGTATTTCTGCAAATTGATGTGTCTCTCTGCAAAATCACCGGATGTTTTGGAACTACTGAACGTTACGCGCCAATGTATACTGATATTTTTATATATGAACTTTATCGAACAAGTTAACTTGTTATGTATTGTGTAACATGAAGTCCTATGAGTGTCATCTGATGAAGATCATCAAAGGTTAGTGATTCATTTATCTCTATTTCTGCTTTTTGTGACTCCTCTCCTTGGCTGGAAAAATGGATGTGTTTTTTTGTGACTTGGCTCTGACCTAACATAATCGTTTGGTTTGCTTTCGTCGTAAAGACTTTTTGAAATCGGACACTGTGGTGGGATTAACAAGAAGTGTATCTTTAAAATGGTGTAAAATTATTGTATGCTTGAGGAATTTTAATTATGGGATTTCAGTTGTTTTGAATTTGGCGCCCTGCACTTTCACTGGCTGTTGTCATATCGATCCCGTTACCGGGATCTCAGCCCAAAGAGGTTTTAACAAACAGATCACTGACCATTTCGAATCCCACCGAACCTTCTCGGCTGTGCAATCCAGTTTCCGAGCTGGTCACGGGTGCACCTCAGCCACGCTCAAGGTACTAAACAATATCATAACCGCCATCAATAACAGACAGTACTGTGCAGCCGTCTTCATCGACCTGGCCAAGGCTTTCGACTCTGTCAATCACGTATTCTTATCGGCAGACTTAACAGCCTTTGTATCTCAAATAACTGCCTCGCCTGGTTCACCAACTACTTCTCAGATAGAGTTCAGTGTGTCAAATCGGAGGGGCTGTTGTCCGGACCATCAGTCTCTATGGGGGTGCCACAGGGTTCAATTCTTGGGCTGACTCTTTTCTCTGTATATATCAACGATGTTGCTCTTGCTGCCGGTGATTCCTTGATCCACCTCTACGCAGACGACACCCTTCTGTATACATCTGGCCCCTCTTTGGACACTGTGTTAACCTCTTCAGTCGACCCTCTACTTTTTTGAACATTCTGTTAAAAATCGCGCAACATTTCAGCGCCCTGCTACTCATGCCAGGAATATAGTATATGCATTTGCTTAGTCTGTGTGGATAGAAAACACTCAGACGTTTAAAAAACTGGTTAAATCACTGCTGTGGCTTTACCAGAACGGCATTTACATCGAAAAGCACAGGAAAAACTGATCACTGAAAATGGGGAAAATATATCCATGCGCTACTTGAACCCATTGATAAACGTGAACCACAATTAATTGCCTGAGGTTGCAGTACCTACAGCTTCCACAGGGTGTCTAGAGTCTTGTCATTTCCCTTCGAGTTTTTTCTTGGTCAAACACATACAGGACACCGTATCTAATCCGGTCTAGGACCGGATATTTTCGTTGAGTTTCTAGCCAGACATTTTTCCAGACGGACAGCTAATGATCTTTACATCGCTCCTGATGAATTTTATCGCTTATTAACGTTTACTAATACCTAAAGTTGCATTACAAACGTATTTCGAAGTGTTTTGTGAAAGTTTATCGTCGACTTTTTGAATTTTAAAAATGACGTTACGTTTTGAAACAATGTTTTTTTCGTTTATCACACAGTCTACATATAACGATATCTAGGCTTTATATGGACCGATTTAATCGAAATAAAGACCCAAATAGTGTTTATGGGACATCTAGGAGTGCCAACAAAGAAGATGGTGAAAGGTAATGAATGTTTTCTATTTTATTGTGCGGTTTGTGTAACGCCAAAATGCTAATTATTTTGTTTACGTCCCCTGTGGGTCTTTTGGGGTGTTGCATGCTATCAGATAATAGCTTCTCATGCTTTCGCCGAAAAGCATTTTAAAAATCTGACTTGTTGCCTGGATTCACAACGAGTGTAGCTTTAATTCGATACCCTGCATGTGTATTTTAATGAACTTTTGAGTTTTAACTAATACTATTAGCATTTAGCGTAGCGCATTTGCATTTCCAGAGCTCTAGTTGGGACGCAAGCGTCCCGAGTAGAAGCAACAGGTTAATTAGCTAAATTGTAATTACTTCGCTACTATGACCTATTTATTGTCTTACCTCCTTCCTCCATTTGCACACACTGTATATAGACATTTTCTATTGTGTTATTGACTGTACGCTTGTTTATTCCATGTGTAACTCTGTGTTGTTTTTTGTCACACTGCTTTGCTTTATCTTGGCCAGGTCGCAGTTGTAAATGAGAACTTGTTCTCAACTGGCCTACCTGGTTAAATAAAGGTGAAATAAAGAAATAACAAAGAGGCTGAGAGCACATCTCTGGCAGCAGCCCAGTGTGAAGAACACCATCATGACAGACACGGTTGAAAAGGCTGAGAGCACATCTCTGGCAGCAGCCCAGTGTGAAGAACACCATCATGACAGACACTGTTGAAAAGGCTGAAAGCACATCTCTGGCAGCAGCCCAGTGTGAAGAACATCATCATGACAGACACTGTTGAAAAGGCTGAGAGCACATCTCTGGCAGCAGCCCAGTGTGAAGAACACCATCATGACAGACACTGTTGAAAAGGCTGAAAGCACATCTCTGGCAGCAGCCCAGTGTGAAGAACATCATCATGACAGACACGGTTGAAAAGGCTGAGAGCACATCTCTGGCAGCAGCCCAGTGTGAAGAACACCATCATGACAGACACTGTTGAAAAGGCTGAGAGCACTTCTCTGGCAGCAGCCCAGTGTGAAGAACATCATCATGACAGACACTGTTGAAAAGGCTGAGAGCACATCTCTGGCAGCAGCCCAGTGTGAAGAACACCATCATGACAGACACTGTTGAAAAGGCTGAGAGCACTTCTCTGGCAGCAGCCCAGTGTGAAGAACACCATCATGACAGACACGGTTGAAAAGGCTGAGAGCACATCTCTGGCAGCAGCCCAGTGTGAAGAACACCATCATGACAGACACTGTTGAAAAGGCTGAAAGCACATCTCTGGCAGCAGCCCAGTGTGAAGAACATCATCATGACAGACACTGTTGAAAAGGCTGAAAGCACATCTCTGGCAGCAGCCCAGTGTGAACAACACCATCATGACAGACACTGTTGAAAAGGCTGAAAGCACATCTCTGGCAGCAGCCCAGTGTGAACAACACCATCATGAAAGACACTGTTGAAAAGGCTGAGAGCACATCTTTGGCAGCAGCCCAGTGTGAACAACACCATCATGACAGACACTGTTGAAAAGGCTGAGAGCACATCTCTGGCAGCAGCCCAGTGTGAACAACACCATCATGACAGACACTGTTGAAAAGGCTGAAAGCACATCTCTGGCAGCAGCCCAGTGTGAACAACACCATCATGACAGACACTGTTGAAAAGGCTGAGAGCACATCTCTGGCAGCAGCCCAGTGTGAACAACACCATCATGACAGACACTGTTGAAAAGGCTGAGAGCACATCTCTGGCAGCAGCCCAGTGTGAAGAACACCATCAGAAGATTCACACATCAGTTAAGGTACCAGAAAGACTTACTGAGAGTTGTCAGGGACTCTAAGGACAATTAAAAACAGTTGAGAGTATATTACTACTGTAGTATTTTCACTAGTGGTCCTACTAAGCATATAGTTAATAACATTTTGTTGACAACATTGAAATGCTGTTTACAATTCATTTTGTTATTACACTTTGAGTACAGAAAGAAATGGTTCATTTTGAAAAGTAAAATACTTTCATTTAAAGAAAGGGAGATGTAATGATATAACCAAACAGTGTTTGCTAGATTGATTACAATACCTGAACGGATAACGCATGCACAGGAGAGATACGCTTTGGCAGTTGAACATTGAGTTGTATGAATATGTGCCTCCCGTCAAGATGTAAACACTATATTCTTTCAGTAAACATGAATTATGTTTCATTACGTGGTATTCATTGAACCCTAATAGCACAACACCCACAACCAGCCTGAGAGGCCTAAAACTCCATCCATATTCTATTCAGAGTTTAGTGAAATTAATCTAATTGGAAATGAGCTATCATCAGGCTGGTTAATGCCATGCATGTCTGTTGAATTTGGAGAAATCCACGTGCACTCTGCCCCGCCCCACCTATTCAGTCAGTCAGGCAGGGGCCGCTACTGCGTTGAGGCTGTGTCATACTGCTTGCTTTTTACTAAACAGTACGTGCTAAATTGTATGTGACGATGAGTACATAGTATGCAGTTTAAGTATTCTAACACGGACAGTTTCACCTAGAGTGAGTTCACCAGGTCCCACTCAATTATCTATCTCCACTAATCTTCTTCAGATCTGGTATCAGTACAGTGTTTTCTCTAATTGAGGCAGCTGCTTGATAGTCATGGCATTTACCACAAAGTGTTGAACCTGGTTGGCTCGATGCTTTGTGGTAAAATACCTCACATTCCTCCTGAGAGACCAGGCCGTTCCTCCCCATTTCATCCCACTCAGTTCTGCTTCTGGTGGCGTGAACCGTGATGGTGTGGAATGGCTGCACAGCTGCAGAACCAAAACCACTCTGCCAGCCTGATTCAGCTACGAGGCTTTTGGGAAACTAACCCCCTAGGCTTCAGTCATAGGCATGAGAATGCAGGCATAGCAGAAATAATATGGTATTTCTGAGTTCTCATCAATCCAATGGAGATGAATTACTTACACACAAGCCTCAAACAACAACAGTTTTAGTCAATCTTAGTCAAGTTTAAGTCAATCTTTATCCTTGGCTAGTTCAATACTGTATATAATAATCACAGACATGTAAAGGCTTGCTATGCTGAACTTGGTACAGGGTTGAATCTATCAATACCATTTCCAGGCATTTCTAAGCAGTGGTAAAGACGTTCTATTCAGTATTGCAGGATTCCAGCCCAGCTGGAGCTCAGACTGACAGCATGTGTAAGAGGATGGTTATCAGCCAAGCCAATTTTCACGGCTTGGTAATCTCCTGAAGGACTGAGTCCAAACTGTGAAATTTAAGGAGAGGAAGGAGAGGAGAGAGAACACGAAAGGTAAGAGAAGAAGAAAAATCCATGACATGTTGAAGAAGAAAAGAGACAGAAGAAAGAGAGGGAGGGGAGAGAAAGAAGAAAGAGAGAGAGAAGAGAGAGGCGCTGTGGTAATTCTACTGGGACCCTAGGGCTGATGACCCTAAGCTAGCAAGCTGTGATCAACTCAGTTTGTTTCTGAGCTAAAGGTCCTATGTTCATAAGGATAATAAAGCAGGAAATGCCTATACAAGGTACAGTATACTGTTCCTATGCCTTAAACTGAAGGTCTGCTTCTAGATACAGGTAACTACCAAAATAATGGAAACATTTGAGTAACTTAGGGATGTTGACTGGGGTAGGGGTAGCCAAGTGGAAAGCATGGCCAGCCATATAAAAATGCATGTTGAAATTCTCAATTATAGTGGATTTATCGGTGGTGACAGTGTTTCCTAGTCTCAGTGCAGTGGGCAGCTGGAAGGAGGTGCTCTTATTCTCCATGGACTTTACAGTGTCCCAGAACTTTTTGGAGTTTGTGCTACAGGATGCAAATTTATGCTTGAAAAAGCTAGCCTTAGCTTTCCTAACTGCCTGTGTATATTGGTTCCTTACTTCCCTGAAATGTTGCATATTGGGGGGCTGTTCGATGCTACTGCAGAATGCCACAGGATGTTTTTGTGCTGGTCAAGGGCAGTCAGGTCTGGTTCAAAATTGTTTGAATGGGGCATGCTTATTTGGGGCGGCAGGGTAGCCTAGTGGTTAGAGCGTTGGTCTAGTAACCGGAAGGTTGCAAGTTCAAACCCCCGAGCTGACAAGGTTCAAATCTGTCGTTCTGCCCCTGAACAAGGCAGTTAACTGACTGTTCCTAGGCAGTCATTGAAAATGTTCTTAACTGACTTGCCTGGTTAAATAAAGGTCAAATAAAAAAATAAAAAAATGTAAGATGGTGAGGAAGGCACTTTTGAAGAATAACCAGGCATCCTCTACTGACGGGATGAGTTCCATATCCGGGCCAGGTCGATTAGAAAGGCCTGCTCACTGAAGTGTTTTAGGGAGCGTTTGACAGTGATGAGGGGTGGTCGTTTGACCGCAGACCCATTACGGATGCAGGCAATGAGGCAGTGAATGCTGAGATCTTGGTTGAAAACAGCAGAGGTGTATTTGGAGGGAAAGTTGGTTAGGATGATATCTATGAGGGTGCCCGTGTTTACAGCTTTGGGGTTGTACCTGGTAGGTTCATTGATAATTTGTGTGAGATTGAGGGCATCAAGCTTAGATTGTAGGATGTTCGGGGTGTTAAGCATATCCCATTTAGGTCACCTATTAGCACGAGCTCTGAAGATAGATGGGGGGCAATCAGTTCACATATGGTGTCCAGAGTACAGCTGGGGGCAGAGGGTGGTCTATAGCAAGCGGCAACAGTGAGAGACTTGTTTCTGAAAATCGGGATTTTTAAAAGTAGAAGCTGGAATTGTTTGGGTACAGACCTGGATTGTGTTACAGAACTCTGCAGGCTATCTCTGCAGTAGATTGCAACACCACCCCCTTGGCAGTTCTATCTTATCGTAAAATGTTATAGTTAGGGATGGAAATGTCAGTGTTTTTGGTGGTCTTCCTAAGCCAGGATTCAGACACGGCTAGGACATCTGGGTTGGCAGAGTGTTTTATTCACTGCTTTAGCACAAACTTAGGGAGGAGGCTTCTAATGTTAACATGCATGAAACCAAGGATTATGGTTACAGAAGTGGAGCTAGGCACTGCAGGGCCTGGATTAACCTCTACATCATCAGAGGAACAGAGGAGGAGTATGATAAGGGTACGGCCAAAGGCTATAAGAACTGGTCGTCTAGTAAGTCTGGAACAGAGAGTAAAAGGAGCAGGTTTCTGGGCGCGATAGAATAGACTCAAGGCATAATGTATAGACAAAGGTATGGTAGGATGTGAATACAGTGGAGGTAGGCCTAGGCATTGAGTGATGATTGCCAGGTCGCAGTTGCAAATGAGAACTTGTTCTCAACTAGCCTACCTGGTTAAATAAAGGTGAAATAAAAAATATAAAAATTATGATGAGAGAGATATTGGTAATTTAAAGGTAATTTATATAAATACTGGGCAGGCCATTATTGTGGCTACCATGGCTATGCCCCATAGGATGACAATTCCCCCATCCACTGGGCACAAATGGTCACTGAATGGTTTGATGAGCATGAAAACGATGTAAACCAGTCTTATTCACAGATCAAAAAACCAATTGAACACTTATAGGAGATTCTGTAACGGCGCCTGAGACAGCGTTTTACACCACCATCAACAAAACCCCAAATGATGGAATTTCCCCCCAAAACAATTCTACACATTTTTTGTTATCGCTTTTTCGTGGTATCGAATTGACCCATCGTTGCAACTCCTGTACGGACTCGGGAGAGGCCAAGGTCAAGAGTCATCCGTCCTCCAAAACACAACCCAGCCAAGTCACACTGGTTCTTGACAGAATGCCCGCTTAACTTGGAAACCAGCCGCAACAATGTATCGGAGGAAACACCGTACACCTGGCGACCGTGTCAACATGCATTGCACCTAGCATGCCACAGGAGTCGCTAGTGCACAACGGGACAACAACATCCCTGCCCTAACCCAGGGCCAAATGTGCGCCACTCCATGGGTCTCCCAGCTGCAGTCGACTGGGACATAGCCTGGACATGAACCAGGATCTCTAGTGGCAAAGCTAGCACTGCGGTGAAGTGCCTTGGACCATTGCACCACTCAGGAGATGATGCAGTTTATTGTGGAAGAATGGTGTCGCATCCCTCCAATAGAGTTCCAGAAATTGGAGAATTCATGGCAAGGTGCATTGAAACTGTTCTGGCTCGTGGTGGCCCATTGCCCAATTAAGACACTTTATGTTGGTGTTTCATTTATTTTTGCAGTTACCCGTATCTTATAGATGTAGTATTCTCTCAATTTGCAAGCTAAGCTTATATCTCGTAAATTGTGTAAATGACAAATTATATTCAAATGGATTGGAAAAATCCTATATGGAAAATTCACTGAAGTTTCAACAGTTCATTATGGCATATTTGACTGCCAGGAAACCCTGAAAACAATATATATATATATCATGCCAGGTGAGTTCAAAAGCCTGGGCAGAAGGCAGATCTTCCCGTCTGTCAGTTTGTCATTTTTAAACAGTGAGTTGATGACAGAGACCCAGAATGAAAGGGAAAGAGAGAGAGAGGCAGGGGGAAATGGACAGACCTGCCATAAAGCTCTCTCAGGGGAGAAGAGAGAGGCAGGGGGGAAATGGACAGACCTGCCATAAAGCTCTCTCAGGGGAGAAGAGAGAGGCAGGGGGAAATGGACAGACCTGCCATAAAGCTCTCTCAGGGGAGAAGAGAGAGGCAGGGGGAAATGGACAGACCTGCCATAAAGCTCTCTCAGGGGAGAAGAGAGAGGCAGGGGGAAATGGACAGACCTGCCATAAAGCTCTCTCAGGGGAGAAGAGAGAGGCAGGGGGAAATGGACAGACCTGCCATAAAGCTCTCTCAGGGGAGAGTAGAGAGGCAGTAGAAGTCTGAGTGTCTCCTCCCCAACTGGCACAAACTGCCTGGGAACATTAACACTATTACACTGTCACAACTACCCACTGCAGTCAGTCTGCAGATTACGGTCTCAAATGCATGGCACCCTTTTCCATATAGTGCACTACTGTGATGTGGATTCACATATCACAGTCTCAAGCCAACCATCCCATCATCTGGCAACAAAATTGCATCCAAATTCCGTAAAGACAGTGTGGAACCAGCTCTGAATAGAATGTGAGCTGATATTCCAATTCTGTTTCATTCCATTTCGGAATGGACCTCGGAGAGCTGTTTGCATATCAGAATGACACTGGTAATATGAATAGAGTCAGAGCAGGCAACAGCCCATAGTACCCATTAGCAAAGAGGGAATTATGAGGCATTAGCTACAGCTTCGTAGGGGTACACATCCACTGAAAGCACTGCCTCTAAGCTGCTATAAGCTTCATGGAGCCCACTGACTAATGAAGGTGAGAATCAATTATAATCTTACATTACTTTGGTTCTCTATGATGCAGCAGGAAGGATCCAACTTGAACTCACACCCAAGTCTGCCAGAGACACAACTCCACAGACCTGTTACCCTGTATAATATGCCATGGTTCAAATGAACTCCGACTGCTCCCTGGTCTGTCTACTGCCCTCATGTTACCCTGTAAATTACAGTTATAATGGCAGTAAATCTGCTCCCGTTCACAGCGTTGGTTTTGATACTGATACCCAGTGGATAGTGCTTGACTAATATGCAGAGACTGGAGGAGACTTGGCCAGTTGGACGGGCATTTGATTTCCATAGGCGGGCACATTTTTTTTTTTTGGGGACGGGACTTCCTATGTGTTTTTTAAATGGGTTTTATAGTAAAGACATGTAATTTAACTGTAAAAATGTGTAACCTTTTAATGTGGCATGAAAACAACCAGTCATGATGTTTTTATCTGATTGTCAAACAAATCACTTCAAAAAGTAGGTTACCTTCGTACTTTAGTCCACAATAATCCAAGCATCCGAACAGTGCACTGTGCACTCGCCAAAAGTCCTTCAATTCCAGTGGAGTAGTGCTCTTTTTTTAGGTGAGGAAGAGCAACAAATAAAAAGTATGACGTCATCATTTCTCAATCAAAGTTTGTACCGACAGATGCAGCCTATTGAATATCATTGTAGAATATGTCTATGCATAAAATGCATCCTCCAATCACGTCTGCCTATGCCCACACATATTGTCTCAAGAACATGTTCTATTTTTAATACCCTCAAACACCAAGTTAGGCATACCTCATTTCAAAATAGGCCGTCATCACTGTCAATTGTGAATGATAATTATTCACATTTTACCGGTGAAATAAATGTCCAAACTGCATGCCAATCATTTGGTGTCAATCAGATTCATGGGAATATGCATTTAGTTCTTCTTGAATTATTGTTGAGCGAATTAAAACAGGCGGTGCTAACAAACTATTAACCTTTCTTCTATGCATACTTTCCATCAAAGCATATATTCTGTCTAGTGGATTGATTGCACTATTGAGTTTTGGCTGCATGAGGAAATAATTGTGACTATTCAGCCAGATGAGGAAGATGTGTTTTTGGTGTAACATACTGTAGGCCTACTATGCTACAGTATATGGTACTATATTCAGTTCCGTTATGTAAAATACTAATGAATCATTATGTGGTCTTGCGAGATATTTGATTCAGCTTTGATCGAACTTTACTAAACAAGCACCTTTCTATTTGTAATAACAATAATAATGTGATGAGTAGGATTATTAGGAGTAGGCAACAGCACTTCGTGAGGGTTCATTGAAGTTGAGCGCCCTTTGAATCATGGTGCTGAAAGGGCAGCAGCGTAACCAAGTGGAGACATGTCGTTCTGGGTTCCAGAGGGGGTCCGTGGAGTTAGAGGGGGTCCGTGGAGTTAGAGGGGGTCCGTGGAGTTATGAACATCAAGGCAGACACGCGGTGAATTTGGATCCCAGATCTCGTTGGTGTGATGAGGTTCATAAGGTGGATCTGTTTATTTGTATATGCTATACCGGTGGTATGTTTCTGTAAGCTAAGCACTCGGAAGGTAGCGCGAGTTCAAACGTGTCGTACATGAGCCCCAAGTCCATAACAAAGTGTTTTGAGGACAGCTGTTTAAACCATCCCTGGCAGAGTTTTCTGTCTGTGGCTGTTGTTGTTCGGTCAGATTTGGCCCTCTCCAAGTGGTCAAGCCTTTGACCGACCGGCCTCTGCAGACATGCCTACAGTTGTTCATAATTCGCGCCACCGCCAGAGAGCGATAAAAAACATAATTTACCCAGCTATAGGCTGCTATAGCCTACATATTTATTTTGTTTGTCATTCTAATGTTTTCATATATTTTTTTTTGCAATTAACTACAGTTATCTTGCCGGAGAAAGCATCTGAGCGAGAGAAACAGCGTCCCCTGTCTTACTATATGTAGCCCATGTACCATGGCATACATGTTCCTTGTCCATACAGCATCAGATACATGGGCTACACATATCAATTAATAAACTCCAAAAACTCCACCACAGACATTCACCAGGCCATTCCAATGTCACTTTATGTTTTTGGGAAAATGTAATGTAAATGTATGCTATGGATATTTAGCCTGTACTCTGTCATTGTGGCACCAATGGCTTTCTGAAGTCTGCTGGGGAAGGGACAGATGACAGATATTTAGATGACACAGCCACATAGCTATTAACAAAGGACAAAAGCGAGAAGGACAGACAAATGGTTTGATGAAGAATGCAAAAACCTAAGAAAGAAATTGAGAAACCTATCCAACCAAAAGCAGAGACCCAGAAAACTTGAGCCTACACCTTCACTATGGAGAATCACTAAAACAAAACAGAAATACAATGTGGAAAAAGAAAGGAACAGCACATCAGAAATAAGCTCCATGTAATTGAAGAATCCATAGACTAACCACTTCTGGGAAAATTGGAAAACACTAAACAAACAACAAGAAAATGTATCTATCCAAAATGGAGATGTATACAGTAGATAAACCACTTCTCCAATCTGTTTGGCTCTATGACAAAGAACAAACTTCAAAACCATATATATGAACAAATACAAATCTTAGAATCAACTATTAAAGACTACCACAACCCACTTGATTCTCCAATTACATTGAATGAACTACAGGACAAAATACAAACCCTCCAACCCAAAAGGCATGTGGGGTTGATGTTATCCTAAATTAAATTATAAAATATACAGACCACAAATTCCAATTGGCTAAACTTAAACTCTATCATCCTCAGCTCTGGCATCTTCCCCAATATTTGGAACCAAGGACTGATCATCCCAATCCACATAAGTGGAGGCAAATTTGACCCCAATAACTACCGCGAGACAGCAACCTTGGGAAAATCCTCTGCATTATCATTAACAACAGACTCGTACATTTCCTCAGCGAAAACAATGTACTGAGAAATGTCAAATGGCACAACAGACCACGTATTCACCCTGCACGCCCTAATTGACAAACAAACAAAACAAAACAAAGGCAAAGTCTTCTCATGCTTTGTTGATTTCAAAAAATCATTTGACTCAAATTGACATGAGGGTCTGCTATACAAATGGATGGAAAGTGGTGTTGGGGGAAAAACATATGACATTATAAAATCCATGTACATAAACAACAAGTGTGTGTTAAAATTGGCAAAAACACACATTTCTTTCCACATGGCCGTGGGGTGAGACAGGGATGCAGCTTAAGCCCCACCCTCTTCAACATATATCAACGAATTAGCGAGGGCACTAGAACAGTCCGCAGCACCCGGCCTCACCCTAATAGAATCTGAAGTTAAATGTCTACTGTTTGCTGATGATCTGGTGCTTCTGTCCCCAACCAAGGAGGGCCTACAGCAGCACCTAGATCTTCTTCACAGATTCTGTCAGACCTGGGCCCTGACAGACCTGGGCCCTGACAGACCTGGGCCCTGACAGACCTGGGTCCTGAGAGACCTGGGCCCTGAGAGACCTGACAGACCTGGGACCTGACAGTAAATCTCAGTAAGACCAAAATAATGGTGTTCAAAAGGTCCAGTCACCAGGACCACAAATACACATCTAAACACCATTTCCCTAGAGCACACAAAAAACTACACATACCTCGAACTAAACATCGGCGCCATAGGTAACTTCCACAAAGCTGTGAACAATCTGAGAGACAAGGCAAGAAGGGCATTCTATGCCATCAAAAGGAACATAACTTTCGACATACCAATTAGGATCTGGCTAAAAAATACTTCAATTAGTTATAGAACTCATTGCCCTTTGTGGTTGTGATGTCCGCTGTCCACTCAACAACCAAGAATTCACCAAATGGGACAAACACCAAATTGAGACTCTGCATGTAGAATTCTGCAAAAATGTCCTCCGTGTACAACGTTAAACATCAAATTATGCATACAGAGCAGAATTAGGCCGATACCCATTAATTATCAAAATCCAGAAAAGAGACGTTAAATTCTACAATCACCTAAAAGGAAGCGATTCCCAAACCTTCCATAACAAAGCCATCACCTACAGAGAGATGAACCTGGAGAAGAGTCCCCTAAGCAAGCTGGTCCTGGGGTTCTGTTTACAAACACAAACAGATGCCACAGAGTCCCGGGACAGCAACAAAATTAGACACAACCAAATCTTAAGAAAACAAAAAGATAATTACTTGACACATTGGAAAGAATTTACAAAAATCAGAGCAAAATAGAATGCTATTTGGCCCTAAACAGAGAGTACACCGTGGCAGAATACCTGACCACTGTGACTGACCCAAAATTAAGGATATCTTTGAGTATGTACAGACTCAGAGACTTATTGAGAAAGGCCGATGAAGGCAGACCTGGCTTTCAAGAGAACAGGCTATGTGCACACTGCTCATAAAATGAGGTGGAAACTGAGCTGCACTTCCTTAACCTCCTGCCAAATGTATGACCATATGAGGGACACATATTTCCCTCAGATTACACAGACCCACAAAGAATTTGAAAACAAATACAATTTTGATAAACTCTCATATCTATTGGGTAAAATACCACAGTGTGCCATTACAGCAGCAATATTTGTGCTGTGTTGCCACAAGAAAAGGGCAACCAGTGAAGAACAAACACCATTGTAAATACAACCTATATTCATTTATTTTACCTTTTGTACTTTAACTATTTATACATCATTACAACACTGGATATAGACATAATATTATTTTACTTTATTATTTTGGAACTTTTGTGAGTGTAATGTTTGCTGTTCATTTTTTGTTTACTTCACTTTTGTTTATTATCTATTTCATTTGCTTTGGCAATGTAAACATGTTTCCCATGAAATGGAGAGAGACAGAGAAACACCGAGAGAGAGACAGAGACACAGAGAGAGAGAGAGAGACACACACAGAGAGAGAGACACAGAGAGAGAGACACATAGAGAGACACAAAGAGAGAGAGCGAGAGACACACAGAGAGAGAGCGAGAGACACAGAGACAGAGAGAGAGACAGACAGACAGGGAAACACAGAGAGAGACAGGGACACAGAGAGAAAGACAGAAACACAGAGAGAGAGAGAGACACAGAGAGAGAGACACAGAGAGAGACACAGAGAGAGAGCGAGAGACACAGAGAGAGCGAGAGACAGACAGAGAGCGAGAGACAGACAGGGAGAGCGAGAGACAGACAGGGAGAGTGAGAGAGAGAGTCAATCTCTTTATTGAAGACTCCTTTGTCTCAGCTAGCTGGTGGAAGTGAAGACCATTGTCACAATCAGTCAATGTGGGAGGCTTTAGTCTGCTTTGATGAATAGAGCTCCTTATGGACAATCCACATTCTGTGACTTAGACATAACAGCTTCCTCTGTTGGCTCGCACTGGATAAAAAACCCTAATGGTAATTGCACACAGATGCTGCATTGGAAAAAAGAGGGAGAGGGAGAAAAGTGACACTGAAAATACTATTTAGAGAGAAGAATGAAGAATGTCATAATTGTGGCTGCTTTGAAATGGAGCACTCAGTCTGGAGTCCCCATGGAGAACTCTGGCCTTTGTGACAGCACTGACATCATCCATGTTAATTTACATTAATGAAAGATGGGACTAGACTTTGGTAAAGAATTTTCCATTCATCCAGTCATATTTGGAGAGATTTATGGGGATTCTAGCATCCATTCCACACCTACATTTACATATTGTCTCTCTGCAAAATCTACATCTTAGCCAAAATATTCCCTCCCCCCAACCTACTGCAATCTCCCTAAATATCCACTCTGGCTATTTAGAAACCCAGCCTCCATTACCAGATCCCATCCCAGTTCATCATCATCAGAGGATCATTTTAGATCATATCCCGGATCACCTCAGATCACATCCCGGATCACCGTTGTCATGACGTTGGCCTGTTGGGGGAGGTTTATGACCCCCATAAATACCTTTCCCCTTTTCTCTCTCTCTACTTTATAGAGTTGACTCTTGTAATGCATTTGTAACATAGAGAGTCTGGTAACATCAAAAGGTGGGAGACGGAACCATATTTCGGTAATCCAACCAGTTGAACATATGCGTTGGTACTTAATGAATATGATCTCAGATCAGTTGTTGTCTGAGACATTACTACTAATGAGAGTATGACATAAACTGTATCTTGGAAAATCTACACATTCTAGTTATCAGATTCACATGGAATTGTTGTGAAATTTAAATGTTTAAATATATAACTATTTGTGAAAATATTAAATGTAATTTTAGCTTCTTAATGAGAGAACGGTTTGTCATAGAGTAAACTCTGCTCACTCAGAGGCCCCGCCCAAGTGAACAAACATTGGGTGTAAACTATGAAACACGCCCTTCTCTTCACCACGATATAAGCCTGTTGAAAAAAATCCAACTTTCTGTTCCAAGGACTTGTGGTCCCTGCGTTAAAAGGACAAGATCACCTACAGAACTAAGCCAACCTCAGCGTGAGCTCTGGTTGAACGACAAGAACCTAACGAAATTAGCATCGAATTTCAACGTGAAGATGACGATCAACACGCCGGAAGGATGAATTTCGACTATACCAGCCAGAATATAGCATGAGCATATAGCATGGCAACGTGGTATGAACTTTGAACTCTTATTCACTAAAGAAGTGATACTTCCTAGCCGATTGAGTTAGCCGCAGCAACTGTAAACGTGGGTTAGGAGAGGATGGACAGAGTATCCATTCTACCACGCTCCACTAGACATTCTTCAGAGGACAAGAGATCCATGCTGGACAACCCGGCCTTCTATCTACGACCAATCTACCGAAGCGCAGCTCAGAGTAAATATTTATTGCATTTTCCTTTTCCAAATGGGCGGTTATTGAGAATGCATAAGATACTGTATTTACGATAGCATAGCTGCCTACGGCCCGATAGAGACACAAAACCTTTTTGTTCCTCAGTCTTCCCGCTCCTTTACTCAAACCCAATCCCCTCTCTTTGTGTAACCAGCCGTCATATCTGTTCCGTCCGCTAGGGACGTTTTGCTTTATGACATCATTGGTAATCAATGTATGATCCATTCTGTGTAGATGTAATTCCGTGTGATTATTTAGTAAATAAATAATTAAAACACATTTTGTATTGATGATTCAACTTGTTAGCCAGGGTTCGTGAAGATAACAAAGAATTTACAACTTTCAGATGAGACTGAATAAGGTGATGATTAAATATTGACTGCTATTTAGGTAAAAGGTTACCAGGTCTTTAAGAGTTTATTCGGAAGATAACAGCTCTATAAACATTATTTTGTGGTGTCCCATCTTTCTAGTTAATTACATTTACATGATTAGAGGTCCTTAATCAGGTAATATTAATTACAGAGAAATTATTTTATAGAATTTCAGATCACATCCCAGATCACCACCCTGGAGGATAATCTCAGATCACGTCCCAGATCACCACCCTGGTGATCACATCCTGGATCACCACCCTGGAGGATAATCTCAGATCACATCCCAGATCATCACCATGGAGGATTATCTCAGATCACATCCCAGATCGTCATCATAGAGGATCATCTCAGATCACATCCCAGATCATCTCAGATCACATCCCAGATCACCATCATGGAGGATCAGCTCAGATCACATCCCAGATCGTCATCATAGAGGATCATCTCAGATCACATCCCAGATTACCGCCTTGGAGGATCATCTCAAATCACATCCTGGATAACCATCATGGAGGATCATCTCAGATCACATCCCAGATCATCATCATAGAGGATAATCTCGGATCACATCCCAGATCATCTCAGATCACATCCCAGATCATCATCATGGAGGATAATCTCAGATCACATCCCAGATCATCAACATGGAGAATAATTACAGATCAAATCCCTGTGGTGATTTAAACAACAGTGCTGTCATAATCAAATCAAATTTTATTTGTCATATGCGCTGAATACAACAGGTGTAGACCTTACAGTGAAATGCTAATTTACAAGCCCTTAACTAACCATGCTTTAAGAAGTTGTCACATTGTATAATGATAGGAGACAGGCGCAGGAATACGAAAATCTTTTTATTTGATTTCCCTAGCTAAAATAGAATACGTCATGAAAATGACGGGGACGAAGCCCAAAACAAACGTGTGTATGTGTGTTTATATATATATATACACTGGGATGTAACCCAAACGAAAGAGCGAGGTGTAAACCTCTAATAAATACACGGGACGAGACCCGTAATAACAATACACGGGACGAGACCCGTAATAACAATACACGGGACGAGACCCGTAATAACAATACACGGGACGAGACCCCTAATAACAATACACGAGACGAGACCCGTAATAACAATACACGGGACGAGACCCGTAATAACAATACACGGGACGAGACCCGTAATAACAATACACGGGACGAGACCCGTAATAACAATATACGGGACGAGACCCCTAATAACAATACACGAGACGAGACCCGTAATAACAATACACGGGACGAGACCCGTAATAACAATACACGGGACGAGACCCCTAATAACAATACACGAGACGAGACCCCTAATAACAATACACGAGACGAGACCCCTAATAACAATACACGAGACGAGACCCGTAATAACAATACACGAGACGAGACCCGTAATAACAATACACGGGACGAGACCCGTAATAACAATACACGAGACGAGACCCGTAATAACAATACACGGGACGAGACCCGTAATAACAAGTGCACACTAACACGAAAGCCGATAACTGCGCACAAGACCAACGGACATGGAACAATAATCAGCAAGGACAATGGGGAACAGAGGGCACAATTATACACAAACTAATCAGGGGGAATAGGAACCAGGTGTGCGTAATGATACAAGACAGTCCAGGGTTGGTGGTAATGATCCAGTTCAGTGAGGCCTAGAAGACCGGTGACGTAGACCTCTGGAGCTGGTGAACGGAATGAGCAGCAGTACCGGGGGGATCCGTGACAAGTTTTAAGAAAAAATACGTGTTAAGTAAAAAATAGATAAGTAAAAATCTGAAAATAAAAGTAACAAATAATTAAACAGCAGCAGTAAAATAACAATAGCGAGGCTAAATACAGGGGGTACAGAGTGAATGTGCAGGGGCAACGGTTAGTAGAGGTAATTGAGGTAATATGTACATGTAGGTAGATAATAAACAGAGAGTAGCAGCAGTGTAAAAGAGGGGTCTGGGTAGCCACTTGATTAGCTGTTCATGAGTCTTATGGCTTGGGGGTAGAAGCTGTTAACCTGTTGCTTCTACTCGGGACGCTTGCGTCCCAACTAGAGCTCTGGAAATGCAAATGCGCTACGCTAAATGCTAATAGTATTAGTTAAAACTCAAAAGTTCATTAAAATACACATGCAGGGTATCGAATTAAAGCTACACTCGTTGTGAATCCAGGCAACAAGTCAGATTTTTAAAATGCTTTTCGGCGAAAGCATGAGAAGCTATTATCTGATAGCATGCAACACCCCAAAAGACCCACAGAGGACGTAAACAAAATAATTAGCATTTCGGCGTTACACAAACTGCACAATAAAATAGAAAACATTCATTACCTTTCACCATCTTCTTTGTTGGCACTCCTAGATGTCCCATAAACACTATTTGGGTCTTTATTTCGATTAAATCGGTCCATATAAAGCCTAGATATCGTTATATGTAGACTGTGTGATAAACGAAAAAAAAATTGTTTCAAAACGTAACGTCATTTTTTAAAATTCAAAAAGTCGACGATAAACTTTCACAAAACACTTCGAAATACGTTTGTAATGCAACTTTAGGTATTAGTAAACGTTAATAAGCGATAAAATTCATCAGGAGGCGATGTAAAGATCATTAGCTGTCCGTCTGGAAAAATGTCCGGCTAGAAACTCAACGAAAATATCCGGTCCTAGACCGGAGGAGATACGGTGTCCTGCATGTGTTTGACCAAGAAAAAACTCGAAGGGAAATGACAAGACTCTAGACACCGTGTGGAAGCTGTAGGTACTGCAACCTCAGTCAATTAATTGTGGTTCACGTTTATCAATGGGTTCAAGTAGCGCATGGATATATTTTCCCATTTTCAGTGATCAGTTTTTCCTGTGCTTTTCGATGTAAATGCCGTTCTGGTAAAGCCACAGCAGTGATTTAACCAGTTTTTTAAACGTCTGAGTGTTTTCTATCCACACAGACTAAGCAAATGCATATACTATATTCCTGGCATGAGTAGCAGGGCGCTGAAATGTTGCGCGATTTTTAACAGAATGTTCAAAAAAGTAGAGGGTCGACTTAAGAGGTTAAGAAGCCTCTTGGACCTAGACTTGGTGCTCCGGTACCACATGCCATGCGGTAGCAAAGAGAACAGTCTATAACTAGGGTCACTGGAGTCTTTGACCATTTTTAGGGCCTTCCTATGACACCGCTTTGTGGTTCCAGTGTGTTAGTACAGGGTATTGAAATGGGTTTTGTCCCAGTGCCATTGCACTTTGTGAAAGTACACTCTGAATTAATCAGTGGAATATTCAGAGTGGGGGTACGTCCTATGTTGCCAGTGAAAGGTGTGACCTTTATAATGGGTAACGATATTGCCGGAGGAAAGGTAGTACCCGTATTGGAAGTATTGGATAAAAGTGACCACTCTCTCTCGAATGAGCTGGCACAGAGTTATCCACATGTGTTCCCCGCTTGTGCTGTCACTCGTGCTCAGGCACTACAAGAGGGTGACGTGATAGATTTGTCGAACACTGTTCTGTTCAAAGAGGTTGATCAAGAAGATGGATTGTGTGATACCTCTGAGAAGCTGATCACCTCTGACCAACAGCCCAGGAAAGAATCAAAGAACGTTGAACTTATTGCTGATGCAATACAGTTACCAGTCACTCGTGAGCAGCTGATTGCTAACCAAAAGGTTGACAACAAGCTTGCTAAATGTTTTTCTAGTGTTGTCTCATTGGAAGATGTGAAGAAGAAGAACGTGGCTTACTTCATTGATGGTAATCTCCTCATGCGTAAATGGAAATCCCATGTTGACGCGGATGGAGATTGGAATGCTGTTTACCAAATAGTGATTCCTACAGCCTTTCGACAAAATGTGTTATCCCTTGCTCATGATCACCAGTGGTCTGGTCATTTAGGAATCACAAAAACTTATGATCGGATCCTTCGACATTTCTTTTGGCCGGGTTTAAAACAAGATGTGGCTCAGTTCTGTCGGACATGCCACACATGTCAGATAACAGGAAAACCAAATCAGGTTATTCCTCCCGCTCCTCTTTGTCCCATACCTGTCATAGGTGAACCATTCGAGCATGTGGTGGTTGATTGTGTCGGACCGTTACCGAAGACAAAATCGGGTAACCAGTTTTTGTTAACGATAATGTGTATGGCTACAAGATACCCCGAGGCCATTCCTCTGAGAAGGATTACAGCCCCGGTAGTGAGTAAAGCCTTAATAAAATTCTTCACGACATTCGGGTTACCTAGGGTGGTACAAAGCGATCAAGGAACCAATTTCCTATCCAAGCTCTTCAGGCAGGTGTTAAAATCCTTGTCAATTACGCACCGTGTGTCAAGCGCCTATCACCCAGAGTCTCAGGGTGCACTTGAAAGATGGCATCAGACACTGAAGTCTATGCTACGTAAATATTGTTTGGAATCTGAGAAAGATTGGGATGAGGGAGTTCCTCTAGTTTTGTTTGCTGCTCGTGAAACTGTGCAGGAGTCCCTAGGTTTCAGCCCGGCTGAACTGGTGTTTGGTCACACAGTGAGAGGACCAATGAAAGTCCTTAAAGAACAGTTCTTGTCCCAAGAGTTGTGTACCAGAGATGAGAATGTGTTGGACTACGTTAGTCGCTTTCGTGAGCGCCTACACCAAGGTTGTGCTCTCTCAAAGGAAGCTCTGTCTTCCTCACAGAGGAGCATGAAAAGACACTATGATAAAGAGGCTGTTTCTCGTCCACTACAGCCAGGTGACCAAGTACTGGTGATATTACCTGTTCCAGGATCTTCACTGTCAGCTCGTTTCTCGGGTCCTTATTTAATTGAAAAGAAAATAAGTGAAACTGACTATGTGCTTCAAACTCCTGATAGACAACGCCAATCTCGTGTGTGTCACATTAACATGTTGAAAGCTTACCACACCCGACCCATCACACAGTTAGAGAGTTCAAAAACAGAGGAAGGTACTGATGTCTCTGCTACTACTGCTATGATAGTGGACTGTCATATTGATGATGTTGATGGCTTGGAGTTGCGCAATACTCAGCAGCAGTGTGTTAGATTGCCCAACTCAGAAATGCTGCTGTCTATCCAATCCGGTCTGGTTCATTTAACGGATGGACAGGCCAATGATATTGTGAGGCTACTACACAGTTTTCCATGTCTCTTTAATGACGTTCCTACTCGCACAAATGTGTTGGAACATGACATTAATGTTGGAAATGCTACACCTATCAAGCAACACCCATATCGTATCAACGCTTCCAAGAGGAAGATAATGAGGGATGAGGTGAGATATTTGTTGGAGAATGACCTGGCTAAGCCAAGTTCAAGCCCTTGGAGTTCTCCTTGCATTTTGGTTCCTAAACCTGATGGTACGTCCAGGTTATGTACGGATTATCGAAAGGTAAATTCTGTCACAATGCCAGATTCGTTCCCGTTACCCCGACTGGACGACTGTATCGACACTATTGGTGCTGCTAAGTATGTAACTAAGTTAGACCTCTTAAAAGGTTACTGGCAGGTTCCGTTAACTTCACGTGCTTCTGAGATTTCTGCCTTTGTGACCCCAGATAACTTCCTACAGTACTCAGTCATGGCTTTTGGGATGCGAAATGCACCAGCCACTTTCCAACGACTGGTTAACTCCGTATTAGCTGGTGTTCCTAATTGTAGTGCATACCTTGATGACCTAGTGATTTATTCGTCTGAGTGGTCAGATCATGTTGACTCGCTAAGGATAGTATGTGAACGGTTGGCAGCTGCTTCTCTAACCCTGAACTTGGCAAAGTGCGAGTTTGGGAAGGCTACTGTTACCTATCTCGGTAAAGAGGTTGGTCATGGACAGGTGCGCCCTGTTGATGCCAAGGTCTTGGCTATAACTGCATTCCCTGCACCTACCACCAGACGAGAGCTACGCCGCTTTTTAGGGATGGTTGGCTACTACCGTAGCTTCTGTAAAAATTTCTCTGCGGTAGTTGCTCCATTGACCGATTTGCTTAGTCCGGCTAGATCATTTGTGTGGTCCCCTGATTGTAAGAGAGCTTTTGAATCAGCGAAAGCACTCTTATGTAGTACACCTGTACTTGCTGCTCCAAATTTTGAACAACCGTTCAAACTTGAGGTAGATGCTAGTGCCAGAGGTGCTGGTGCTGTTCTACTGCAGCAGGACAAGAGTGGAGTGGATCATCCCGTTTGTTATTTTTCACGTAAATTTAATAAATGTCAAACAAACTATGCGACAATAGAACAAGAAGCTCTTGCTTTGTTGTTGGCTCTGCAATACTTTGAAGTATATATTGGTTCCAGTGCCCTACCCGTGATTGTATATACTGACCATAACCCCTTAGTTTTTCTCCACCGAATGTACAACCAGAACCAGCGCCTTATGCGTTGGGCGCTGATTGTACAAAATTATAATTTGGAGATCCGCCACAAAAAGGGTTCTGATAATGTGTTAGCAGATGCTTTGTCTCGTGTGTGAAATTGATTTCTGTATGTTTTGCAAGGTTGTGAGTATTCATTGAAATACTGTAGTCGCAACCCCTAGGGTTGCTCTTTTAAGGGTGGGAGTGTTACGGATACAGTTATCCTGTGTGTGTGTGTATCCTGTGTGTGTTTCTTTTCTCTCCTTCTCCCCTCACAGGTGAAAATCATCACTCCCCAATCAGTCAACAATCAATCATCAATCAGAAGACACACCTCCTCCTATTTCCTACCCTATCACAGTTCCTTCCCCATAGTTTAAAAACCCCATCATTTGTTTGCTCTAGAGCTCAATCTCTAGCTCAATCTCTAGCTCAATCTCTCTGTAAATGCCATGTCTGTAGGTCTCTGTGTTTCACTCTCGCTTTGTGTCTTAACCTCTCTTTTGTTTAAGCACCTCATAGCACTTTGTCATCACCTGTGAGTATTGTTTTTGGTTATGGTGTTTGTTTGTTGCTGGTGGGAAAAGGGGGAAACCAAGACAAGTCGCCCATGGGCATACACTACCCGTAGGTGAACTTTGTTAAATACACTAGTTAGAACTGGGCGGACCACCCACTGTATTTTTGGTTAGTTAGTTAGCTGTTGTTAAAGTAGGCTAGTCTAGCTTAGGGGTGTTTTTGAATACTTATTGTTTCTTTTCTTGGGTCCAGCTCAGCCCCTTTTCCTGCTCCCCCCATTACCGTGTGTTTATAAATAAACCTAGAGTTTGACGGTAGATTTCTGTTGTCGTGGTTATTTCGTGCACACTTTTACTTTGTCACAATAATAATTTGCATGAGTTATGTTACGGGTCTCATTACCATCCCCCCTAGACTGTCGGGCCAAAACGGATTCGTAACAATCTCAGAGAACAACATGTGTTAACCTCAGATCTTTGGGGGGCATTTATCCCAAAACCCTATTCTTTCCCAATTCATTTTCCCCATAGGAATGGCTGAACTAGCATTGCTAGCACAGACTGGAATATGTTCCGGGATTCCTCCGATGGCATTGAGGAGTACACTACATCAGTCATTGGCTTCATCAATAAGTGCATCGATGACGTCGTTCCCACAGTGACTGTACGTACATACCATAACTAGAAGCCATGGATTACAGGAAACATCCGCACTGAACTAAAGACTTGAGCTGCCACTTTCAAGGAGCGGGACTCTAACCCGGAAGCTTATAAGAAATCCCACTATGCCCTCCGACGAACCATCAAACAGGAAAAGTGTCAACACAAGACTAAGATCGAATCATACTACACCGGCTCTGACCTCGTCAGATGTGGCAGGGCTTGAAAACCATTACAGATTACAAAGGGAAGCACAGCCGAGAGCTGCCCAGTGACACGAGCCTACCAGACGAGCTAAACTACTTCTATGCTCGCTTCGGGGATAATAACACTGAAACATGCATGAGAGCACCAGCTGTTCCGGAAGACTTTGTGATCACTCTTTCCATAGCCGATGTGAGTAAGATCTTTAAACAGGTCAACATTCACAAGGCCGCAGGGCCAGACGGATTACCAGGACGTGTACTGGGAGCATGCGCTGACCAACTGGCAAGTGTCTTCACTGACATTTTCAACCTCTCCCTGTCCGAGCCTGTAATACTAACATGTTTTAAGCAGACCAACATAGTGCCTGTGCCCAAGAACACTAAGGTAACCTACCTAAATGACTACCGACCCGTAGCACTCACGTCTGTAGCCATGAAGAGCTTTGAAAGGCTATTCATGGCTCACATCAACACCATTATCCCAGAAACCCTAGAACCACTCAATTTACCGCCCCAACAGATCCACAGATGATGCTATCTCTATTGCACTCCACATTGCCCTTCCCCACCTGGACAAAAGGAACACCTACGTGAGAATACTATTCATTGACTACAGCGTTCAACACCATAGTGTCCTCAAAGCTCATCAATAAGCTAAGGACCCTGGGACTTAACACCTCCCTCTGCAACTGGATCCTGGACTTCCTGACGGGCCACGCCCAGGTGGTAAGGGTAGGTAACAACATACCCGCCATGCTGATCCTCAACACAGGGCCCCCTCAGGGGTGCGTGCTCAGTCCCCTCCTGTACTCCCTGTTCACTCATGACTGTACAGCCAGGCACGACTCCAACACCATCATTAAGTTTGCCAATGACACAACAATGGTAGGCCTGATCACCGAGAACGACGAGACAGCCTATAGGGAGGAGGTCAGAGACCTGGCCGTGTGTTTCCAGGACAACAACCTCTCCCTCAACGTGCAGGACAAAGGAGATGATTGTGGACTACAGGAATAAGAGGACCGAGCACGCCCCCATTCTCAACGACGGGGCTGCAGTGGAGCAGCTTGAGAGCTTCAAGTTTCTTGGTGTCCACATCAACAACAAACTAACATGGTCCAAACACACTAAGACAGTCGTGAAGAGGGCGTGACAAAACCTATTCCCCCTCAGGAGACTGAAAAGATTTGGCACGGGTCCTCAGATCCTCAAAATGTTCTACAGCTGCACCATTGAGAGCATTTGGTTGCATCACTGCCTGGTACGGCAACTGCTCGGCCTCCGACCGCAAGGCACTACAGAGCGTAGTGCGACTGTCCCAGAACATCCTGGGGCCAAGCTTCCTACCATTCAGGACCTCTATACCAGGCAGTGTCAGAGGAAGGCCCTAAAAATGGTCAAAGACTCCAGCCACCCTGGTCATAGACTGTTCTCTCTGCTACCACACGGCAAGTGGTACCGGAGCGCCAAGTGTAGGTCCAAGAGGCTTCTAAACAACTTCTACCCCCAAGCCAATAGACTCCTGAATATCTAATCAAATGGCTACCCAGACTATTTGCTTTGCCCCCCCGCTTTTACACCGCTGCTACTCTCTGTTGTTATCATTTATGTATAGTCACTTTAATAACTCTACCTAGGTTTTCAACATTTTGAATGCACCGAGCTACACCGAGCTGTCTGTCTAAACTACTGGCACACAGCTCGGACACCCATGCATACTCCACACGGCATGCCACAAGAGGTCTCTTCACAGTCCCCAAGTCCATAACAGACTATGGGAGGCACACAGTCCTACATAGAGCCATGACTACATGGAACTCACATCAAGTAACTCATGCCAGCAGTAAAATTTGATTTAAAAAACAGATTCAAAAACACCTTATGGAACAGCGGGGACTGTGAAGCAACACAAACCTTGGCACAGACAAAGGTGTATACACACACACACACACACACAATAACATAGGCACTATACATACACATAGATTTAGTACTGGGGCCTGAGGGCACATACTGTGTTGTGACATCTGTGAATGTATTGCAATGTTTTTAAAATTCTATAAACTGCCTTAATTTTGCTGGACCCCAGGAAGAGTAGCTGCTGCAATGGGGATCCATAATAAATACAAATACATGTACATATTACCTCAACTAACCGGTGCCCCAGCACATTGACTCTGTACCGGTACCCCCCTGTATACAGTCTCACTATTGTTATTTTACTGCACGACGACGACAACTACTTCCGATCGATTGATTTATCTTATTTCCGTGTTGTGCACCAATTGGTGCCCAGGCAGTATGGGCTCAAAAGACACGATATCAAGTTTGTGTGCTGTTCACAAAATAAATTAAATGCATAATTAGCACTCATAACAAATTACAGCAGCAGCTTTGCAAGTGACGGGTCAGGATAGCACAACAGCACTAGCCTTGATATAAACCTGACAAATACGTTTACTGCTGATTTGATTCACTACTTACTGTGCCGAGCACAAAGTATGCCCAGACACTCCCTAGAGCGTTCAATGGCTGCCGTGTGTGTGTGTGTGTGTGTGTGTGTGTGTGTGTGTGTGTGTGTGTGTGTGTGTGTGTGTGTGTGTGTGTGTGTAGGAGGACTGTAGTTGACAATGGAGGGACAAAAGGGGACACACACTACTAAGTTTTAAACAGAGCCAGGAAATGGTTAGGTAGATGTCTGGATATCTACTCTCCTTTCTTTCTTTCTTTCTTTCTTTCTTTCTTTCTTTCTTTCTTTCTTTCTTTGTAGGATAATGAACAACATGCTTTCACACTCTGCATACCTCTGATTCCAAACTACTCCCATATCAGAGTAACACGATATCATCCACTGACTGTTGCTAAACACCTGACCAACACCTTGCTGCTGTAGAGAGGAATTCGGAAGCTGTCATTCACTGGAATTGCCCTCTAGGAAACCATTGGATATCATACCCTTCAATATGTTGGTGTATGGAGGCTAGGCCTGTGCTGTGTTGTTCTCCCATCTGTTCTCAACTAATCACGGTCAATGCAGACATTCTCTATACTGAAACAGCATGGGTTTGGGATGTCTCAAACCCCCAGCATTGAGTTTATATAGAGGAACATCATTGTTATAAGCAATGTATCCATATTGTAAAACACTATGTAACACCATAGTGTGATACACCACGAATGCTAGTTAGTGTGTGGGACCAAATGATTCAGATTGTTCAGTCTGATTCAGAACCATAACAACATCTACTATTAACATCACTTCTACAGAGAAGCCTTCAGTCAACAGAAGTAACTTCTTCTCAGACAGGAAACCAAACAAACACTCAAGGCTATGGGTCAGTGAAGAACAAACACCATGTAAATACAACCCATATTTATGTTGATTTATTTTCCCTTTTGTACTTTAAATATTTGCACATCGTTGTAACACTGTATATATACATAAAGACATTTGAAATGTCTCAATTCCTTTGAAACTTTTGTAAGTGTAATGTTTACTGTACATGTTTTATTGTTTCTTTTGTTTATTATCTATTTCACTTGCTTTAGAAATATAAACATATGTTTGCATGCCAATAAAGCCCTTTGAATTTAATTTGATTGAGAGAGAGAGAAAGAGAGTGAGAGACGATTGGCTCCCGCAGTGCCAGAATGCAGCAACAGGAAATGTGAATTATTATATAGATTATGATTAATGGGCATTTTTGTAAGGGTTGATACATTTTTCATTAGGGCAAATAAAGTCTGAAATTACAAACTTCAGAAGCCCTTTTAAGACTCAAATACACTACAAGTTTACATTTCCTGCTGTGTGCAGGAAAATAATCAGCAAGTGGTCAAATTAAGATTGTACATCTGTAGTGTTGGCATGATACAGTCTGAAATGTAATGACCAGATTCTGTTTGCCTGGTGTTGTTGATCTCATAAATCCACACACAACCACACACAGTGACTGTCATCTAATCTCAATTTATGAGGTAAAAAAAATTGGATTCCAAAATGGTATTGGTGGTGTTTCCCAAATCATAATCCAATTATCTCCATGTCCAAAACTCTACATCAGACATTTAGTCATCTTGAATAGAGATGTGACAGTACTGGTAAAGCATAAGGACATCACTTTGCCCTTTCCCACCTCACAAGACTCAAAACAACTACATGAGATCCTACTTGACTTCCCTCAGGCAAGTGTTGAGGTCCCACCCTGTGTGTGTGTGTGTGCGCGCGCGTGCAGTAGACAGAAACTTGTCCTGATGTCATGCGTGTTGACAAGCCGGAGTAAATGTCATGCATGTGCTTTGAAATAGAAAGCAAATATGCCTAGGCTACAGCATCCTGGATGTATTTACTATCGGTTTGTCACCGTGGGCTATACAGTCGAAATCATGTTTTGAAAGATTGGAAAATTAAGTGAGTTGGATTAAGGCCAAATGCAATCCTCAAAACTTATTTTATATCGAATAGCCTACAATGTGCATAGATAATATAGATGGATGCCCAAAACTGCTTGAATCAACGTTATTTCCACGTAAATTCAAACAAAAATTATACGCGATGACGTAGATTCAACGTGTAAGGAAATGTGTCATTTTTTTCACCCAACTTTTAACCTAAATCCAATGACATTTTGACATAGTTTGTTGATTTCACGTTGAATTCATGTTAGTGTGCCAAGTAGATATTGTGTTTGTTTAATTCTAGTTTTTATTTTTTCCGCAATCTTTTAAAGTACACTATCAAAGAATGGTCTCATAATTACCAGTTGCCCTTTCGGGGTAAATTGCCAGAACACCTTACCTTACTGAAAATGCTCCGGTCCTTAACAGCTCGATCCACCCTATTGGTGGCACTCCAATGACCAATATACCGTGGTAGTCAAAATCACTTCATAACCCAGTCATGCAACAGACAGATGACATAATTTAAAAAATCACTTCTAAAACTGCATCCGAAAGGGGGGACTCTGAAGATCTCACTCACAACATCGCGAAAAGACGCTGAAACTGAGGGAAACAGTGTTATCTTCTTGCCTCCCGTTCTAGAGACACTCTCCCACCGCTGTCTGTTCCAGTCTCGTTTTGGCTCGTTCGGCAGCGAGCTTCAGTCCGTCTGTACTTCAGTTTCGTTGCTGGGTAGCGGGAACGCCCACGCGAGGTTGACTGTGCTGTGCTGGAGAGGGCAGAGAAAACAGAGCGTTGTCACACGTCACCGCCGACCGGTGTGCCCCGCGCTATAGCAGGCGCGCGGGCGTCTTTATGATGAAGTATGAAAACCTAAACACAGTGTTAGGCTATCTATCTATCTATGTATGTTCTACCAGAGTGAGCCATGTGGTTCCTGTAGTTGTGAGAGCATGCTTTATTCTACCTTTATTCTACCTCACCATAAAAACCCTATCCAGGTGGGCTCTCTTCTCCCTCCTACCCACTTCATGTGTCCTGTTCTGTCTATAGGTCCTGTTTCTGTCTATTTGAACCACACCACAGAACAATAACACCACACCATAGAACAAGTAGAACACCTCATTTGTCTCTGGGTTTCTATTTCTGTCTAATAACACCTGAGAGCAGAAGACCCCATTTGATCTATTCACCTGATCACTGTTACTCACCAATCACTGTGTGGCTCACTCAACTGGAAAGGTGTGGCAAAGAATGACAGCCTGGACAGGGATACATCTGTAAGCTGAAGAATGACAGCCTGGACAGGGATACATCTGTAAGCTGAAGAATGACCGCCTGGACAGGGATACATCTGTAAGCTGAAGAATGACAGCCTGGACAGGGATACATCTGTAAGCTGAAGAATGACAGCCTGGACAGGGATACATCTGTAAGCTGAAGAATGACAGCCTGTACAGGGATACATCTGTAAGCTGAAGAATGACAGCCTGGACAGGGATACATCTGTAAGCTGAAGAATGACAGCCTGGACAGGGATACATCTGTAAGCTGAAGAATGACCGCCTGGACAGGGATACATCTGTAAGCTGAAGCTTCTTCTTCTGTGCCTTAGGTTTTTGTGTAAATCAAGAGAGGATCTTGGAGAGCCAGGTGGCCTTAGGAAGAGGAGGAGAGAGAGAGCGACTATTAGCAAATGTGTGGTGTGTGGTTGGAATATGATAGAGTTACTGAACAATCAAAATCAATGATGCAGCTCATTGTCTGAGCTTAGACGATCCCTGAAACGTTGTTTTTAACAACATTTTTATCATTCAAAAGACAATAATTATCACCCCAACTCAGGTTGATGAGGCCATACTAGCTATAGGCAACAACCAACAAGTGGGTCTAGCTTCAGCACATGCATTGTAACCCTGGCAACAACAGATGTGGGATCAGTACCCTGCATCAACAATGAAGTAAGAGTGGGACGATGGTATACTGTAAATCTAGAGTTCCAGGGAGAAAGACGTTTTTTTTTCTGGCATTAAGTCACACGCATTAATAAGTTACTTCCTTATTAATGGATAGAATGGTTGAAAGAAAGGAACAGAGGCAAATCAGGGACTTGATCCAAGTCAACAAAATCTGTTTGAGTCATCGGGAAAGCAAACATCTGCTTGTTTAGAATAACATGTGTTTTAATATGGCTCTACAGGCCTGTCCTCATTGGTGCATGACAGCTTCTGGAGCAGGTGTCAGAGAATGTTTCTGAGAGAGAAAACATGGACATGGCATAAAGAGAGGAAAAATAATTAACCTCTAAAGGATCCGCGCCTTTTAAAAAATAAAATAAAATGACATACCCAAATCTAACTGCTTGTAGCTCAGGCCCTGAAGCAAGGATATGCATATTCATACCATTTGAAAGGAAACACTTTGAAGTTTGTGGAAATGTGAAAGGAATGTAGGAGAATATAACACAATAGATCTGGTAAAAGATAATACAAAGAAAGAAAAAAAACGTTGTTTTGTATTTTTTTTGTACCATCATCTTTGAAATGCATGAGAAAGGACATAATGTATTAGTCCAGCCCAGGTGCAATTTAGATTTTGGCCACTAGATGGCAGCAGTACAGGTGCAAAGTTTTAGACTCATCCAATGAACCATTGCATTTATGTTCCAAGTTTGTATCCAGACTGCCCAAATGTGCCTAATTTGTTTATTAATAATTTTTCATGTTCAAAATGATGCACTCTCCTTAAACATTAGCATGGTATTCTTTCACTGTAATAGCTACTGTATATTGGACAGTGCAGTTAGATTAACAATAATTTAAGCTTTCTGCCAATATCAGATATGTCTATGTCCTGGGAAATTTTCTTGTTACTTACAACCTCATGCTAATCACATTAACCTATGTTAGCTTAACCGTCCCGTGGACGGGACACCGATCCCGAAGTTAACATCAACCAGAGATTATCTCAAAATTATTTGTAGCATGACACTATCCTGCCTGCACTGTAACATAGAGATTGTATCTAAAACAGTGGCTGTGTCCAAATACCCATACTTACATTCTAAATACTAGGCCTTTTGGGTATGCGAGATGTCAAACACATTTTGGCTTTTCATCAAGTGAACTGTTTTTTAAAATCCTGTTGTTTTTACGGTAACTTACTGGCAGCCAACCTGTAAGTTACTGTAAAAAAGGTATAGTATGTTAACGTAAATTTCAAAGAAACTATGGTTTAACAGTACATTACTATTACACTATTGAGGAAAACAATTGTCTTTTCACACTCTGATTGACAACAGCTGATAATCAGAATATGGGACGAGTTCTACAAAAAGTGAAATAATCTGTCTGTAAACAATTATTGGAAAAATGACTTGTGTCATGCACAAACCGACTTGCCAAAACTATAGTTTGTTAACAAGACATTTGTGGAGTGGTTGAAAAACAAGTTTTAATGAGTCCAACCTAAGTTTATGTAAACTTCTGACTTCAACTGTGTGTGTGTGTGTGTGTGTGTGTGTGTGTGTGTGTGTGTGTGTGTGTGTGTGTGTGTGTGTGTGTGTGTGTGTGTGTGTGTGTGTGTGTGTGCCCATGCTGCAGCAGCCCCAGTTGCCCAGCTCTCTGTTTCCTGCTCAGAGCTGCTGCTCAGGCGGGAGGAAGCGCGTTTAAAACGAGTTTCAATAACTCCAACCTAAGTGTATGTAAACTTCCGACTTCAACTGTAACTACTGCTGTACACACCTTTTCTATTCATATAACTGTCCATATTGTCTATACACACCATCATATACATTGCTCATCCTGATATGTTTTATTTATTTTGGGGATTTGTGTGTATTGTTGTGTTTTACTAGATATTACTGCACTGTTGGAGCTGGAAACATTAGCATTTCGCTACATCTGATAAATATGTGTATGAGACCAATAACATTTGATTTGATTTAGTACTTTTAGTACACTGTATGTTGTTTCAGTAGGCCAGACAGATTTCGGACAAGGCCTGTGTGTGTGCGGTTGCGTGTGTGTGTGTATTTGTGTTTTCCCACCTCCTTCCTGAAATTCATTAGCATTCCTCCTGCAGGATGGACAAACTTCCGGATGGGAATATCAGGAGGGGAGGATGACTTCACCATTTCCTCCTTTAATAACACATGCAGAAAATACTCCTTGAACACATGCAGAAACCCCTCCTTGAACACATGCAGAAACTCCTCCTTGAACACAGGGAGAAAATCTTCCTTGAGCAAAGGGAGAAAATACTCCTTGAACACCTCCCTGTGTTAAAGTAGGATTTTCTCCCTGTGTTAAAAGAGGACTTTCTCCCTGTGGTCAATGAAAGTTTTCTGCCTGTGTTCAAGGAAGATTTTCTCTTTGTGTTCAAGGAAATTTTCTCTTTGTGTTCAAGGAGATTTCTCTTTGTGTTCAAGGAGATTTCTCTTTGTGTTCAAGGAGGATTTTCTCTCTGTGTTAAAGGAGGATTTTCTCTCTGTGTTAAAGGAGGATTTTCTCTCTGTGTTCAAGGAAGATTTTCTCTCTGTGTTCAAGGAGGATTTTCTCCCTGTGTTCAAGGAGGATTTTCTGCCTGTGTTCAAGGAAGGTTTTCTCTCTGTGATAAAGGAGGATTGTCTCCCTTTGTTCAAGGAAGATTTTCTCTCTGTGTTAAAGGAGGGTTTTCTCTCTGTGTTCAAGGAGGATTTTGTCCCTTGTTCAAGGAAGATTTTCTCCCTTTGTTCAAGGATATTTTTGTTCTCCCAACAGGGTGTTGTAGTATTACCCTATGAAGACAGGCCCAAAAAATCCTGTCGTCAGGTTGACCTTGTGAAAGTTCTGTCAGAACCTAAATACAAACGACCAGGGAGACTTCCAACAGTTGATTTAAAAATCCCTACATCCTAGAATCTTTACCCACAGGACCGCAGTGTGTGTGTGTGTGTGTGTGTGTGTGTGTGTGTGTGTGTGTGTGTGTGTGTGTGTGTGTGTGTGTGTGTGTGTGTGTGTGCGCGCGCATGCTATGGGTGCCTATATACTGCATGTATGTGTGTGTGTGCATTCAGGTTCATCCCTGCGACCTGCTCTGAGATGCCTGTTGCTCGGTAACACACTGTGGCGCGAGCGCTTCCTCCCGCCTGAGCAGCAGCTCTGAGCAGGAAACAGCTCTGGCAGCAGAGAGCTGGGCAACTGGGGCTGCTGCAGCATGGGTACACACACACACACACACACACACATACACACACACACACACACACACACACACACACACACACATACAGTTGAAGTCAGAAGTTTACATACACTTAGGTTTTTCAACCACTCCACAAATGTCTTGTTAACAAACTATAGTTTTGGCATGTCGGTTAGGACATTTACTTTGTGCATGACACAAGTCAAATTCCAGAAAATTATGTGATGGCTTTAGAAGCTTCATTTGAGTCAATTGAGTCAATTGGAGTCAATTGGAGGTGTACCTGTGGATGTTTTTTCAAGGCCTACCTTCAAACTCAGTGCCTCTTTGCTTGACATCATGGGAAAATCAAAATAAATCAGCCAAGACCTCAGAAAGTTAAATGTAGACCTTCACAGGTCTGGTTCATCCTTGGGAGCAATTTCCAAACGCCTGAAGGAACCACGTTCATCTGTACAAACAATGGTATGCAAGTATAAACACCATGGGACCACGCAGCCGTCATACCGCTCAGGAAGGAGACGCTTTCTGTCTCCTAAAGATGAACGTACTTTGGTGTGATTCAATCCCAGAAAGTGTGATTCAATCCCAGACCACCAGCAAAGGACCTTGTGAAGATGCTGGAGGAAAGAGGTACAAAACTGTATCTATATCCACATTAAAACAAGTCCTATATCGACATAACATGAAAGGCCGCTCAGCAAGTAAGAAGCCACTGCTCCAAAACCGCCATTAAAAAGCAACTGTTTTGCAACTGGACATGGGGACAAATATCAGACTTTTTGGAGAATGTCCTCTGGTCTGATGAACCAAAAATAGAACTGTTTGGCCATAATGACCATCGTTATGTTTGGAGGAAAAAGGGGTAGGCTTGCAAGCTGTAGAACAGCATCCCAACCGTGAATCATGGGGGTGGCAGCATCATGCTGTGGGGGTGCTTTGCTGCAGAAAGGACTGGTGCACTTCACAAAATAGATGGCATCATGAGGAGGAAAATTATGTGGATATATCGAAGCAACATCTAATTGAGTGTATGTAAACTTCTGACCCACTGGGAATGTGATGAAAGAAATAAAAGCTGAAATAAATCATTCTCTCTACAATTATTCTGGCATTTCACATTCCTAAAATAAAGTGGTGATCCTAGCTGACCTAAAACAAGGATTTTTTTACCAGGATTAAATGTCAGGAATTGTGAAAAACTGAGTTTAAATGTATTTAGCTAAGGTGTATGTAAACCTCCGACTTCAACTGTTGAACCAGAATGTATACACAAACACTGAAATACCATAACTAACCCTCCGCTGTCTGTATGGTACGTCCTGTAGATTTACAGGGACGCTGCTTAGTAAATCAGCCAGAACAGAGAGAAATCTCAGTTTCTAATGCTTTATGGCTCTCTGGTGGTTGGAGGGCCATGTCTGTGATGTACGGGACAGAGCCGCTGGTACCTTTTGAACAGGTTAGTCAGCCCCAGTGGAGCAGAGCTGAAACTAGAGGAATAAAGACTCCCAGACTAACAGAGGTCAGAGGTCAAAGAGCGGGAGCAGTGGGGAGTGCTGGATCTGTCATGCTTTACCCGGTTTCTCAGCCATTGTCGATGTGTGTGACCCACACACAGACATCCGCACACGCGCACGCACGCACGCACGCACGCACGCACGCACGCACGCACACACACACACACACACACACACACTGTAATACGTTTTTTTTTTGCTCTGGTCTGTTGAGTTGTGTATGGTCATGTCATCCCGAGCAGCCAGCCTAACTGCCTACGGCCAGATCCATAAAATACTTGGGCCAGTGATGACAGAAGGGACAAGATGAAATCATCCAGATGTGCAAGGGACTACCGTACAGTATTCTATTACATAACCACATCCATGTATTATTAGATGATGTGGTTGTCTCACCTAGCTATCTGAAGATGAATAAACTAACTGTAATATGTGGTTGTCTCACCTAGCTATCTGAAGATGAATGTACTAAGTACAACGTAAAACACCAAATAATGCATGCAGAGCAGAATTAGGTCGATACCCGCTAATTGTCAAAATTCAAAAAAGAGCTGTTAAATTCCACAACCACCTAAAAGGAAGTGATTCCCAAACATTCCATAACAAAGCCATCACCTACAGAGAGATGAACATGGAGAAGAATCCCCTAAGCAAGCTGGTCCTTGGGCCCTGGGCACTGGAAATAATTAACAAGAAAACAGAGCAAACAATAATGTTATTTAGCCCCAAACAGAGAGTACACAGTGGCAGAAAACCTGAAAATGAAGGAAAGCTTTGACGATGTATAGACTCAGTGAGCCTTGTTATTGAGAGAAGCCGCTGTAGGCAGACTTTGCTCTCAAGAAAAGACAGGCTCTCTGCACACTGCCCACACAATGCAGTGGAATCTGAGCTGCACTTCCTAACCTCCTGCCAAATGTATGACCTTATTAGAGACACATAGGTGACTGCTAGCCCCTAGTTGACTGAGTCAAGGTGTTACCCAGTAGCAGTTCAGGACCACTTACGGCTGTGGTTCTGACAGTGTTGCTTTATTTGTCAGTAACTTTGTGTCTTTTTCAGATGACAGTCTGGACAGTGTAGGAGACCAGTCTGAGCAATGACTCTACCAGAAACCTACAGTGGGGCAAAAAAGTATTTAGTCAGCCACCAATTGTGCAAGTTCTCCCACTTAAAAAGATGAGAGAGGCCTGTAATTTTCATCATAAGTACACTTCAACTATGACAGACAAAATGAGGAAAAGAAATCCAGAAAATCACATTGTAGGATTTTTAATGAATTTATTTGCAAATTATGGTTTGAATGCATTGAAATGTCTCTATTCCTTCGTGAGTATAATGTTTACTGTACATTTTTTATTGTTTATTTCCCTTTTGTTTAGTGTCTAGTGCACTTGCTTTGGCAATGCAAACATATGTTTACCGTGCAAATAAAGCCCATTGAATTGAATTAGAGAGAGAGAGAGAGAGAGAGACTACAATTAGTCATCAAAGAACACATTCTAATCTACAGAGTGTTTGGCTCTTGCTACCTCCCTGCTCAGCTTGTTCTATAGTAAACAGGATTTCCTGCAACACGCACACATGCACATGCAGCGCATGCACCCAAGCACACTCACAGACTCATTGAAAAGCTAACTTAGCCGTGTAATAACTTTTACAAGGCAGGCTTTTTCCTCCTTTATAATTGTTTTGTAGCCTGTGTGAGCCCTAAACTATGTGCAGGAAATTCAAAAGGCCACTTCCCGTTTGAATAGGCTGATGAAAATGCAGACAGAACAAATGAGCTTTCAGTCCCATCTGTGTTGGTCAAAATGGAGGGAAGGTTTACACGATATAGTGGAGGAAAACACATCTTTTTGTTGTTGCAAATTAGATTTGATTCTTCCATTCTAAGAGTTATTGTACAAAGAAAAGTTTGCTATAGCTTTAGTTTGCTATAGACCCTTATCCTTAGTGTTCCTACGCAGTATAACAACCTGAAACTATAGGGTTAATCCAAAAAGAAAGGGTTGGACCCAACCACCAAGTATGAGCCACCAATTATAGGTAATGGAACATGTGGTTCAACAATGTTACTAACACCTGAGAGAGCTCTAAATACATCTCTTTAAAGGACATAGCTCCAGGCTAAAATCTTGTTATTTGTTTTTGGGTCCCACCTTCCTTAATGTTCAAAGTCTATTTTTAGCTTTCAAAGTGGGTTGTGTGGGTATGTGTTTTTGATGAATGACTAACACATGTAGACGCAAATATGCGGACCATGAGATGAGTCATCACCTTAGAGATACTGAGGTCACCAGGTTACACAGAAAACTAGGTCCCGCCTCACCTCACCTCTCACTATGAGAGACCAGGCAGCGGACACAGTTACAGAGAGTTAGAGAGAGAGTGAGGGAGAGAGCAAGAGAGAGAGAGAGAGAGAACGGAACATAAAATTCAACATACCAATTAGGATCTGGCTAAAATTACTTGAATCAGTCATAGAGCCCAATGCCCTTTATGGTTGCGAGGTCTGGGGTCTGCTCACCAACCAAGATTTTACAAAATGGGACAAACACCAAATTGAGACTCTGCATGCAGAATTCTGCAAAAATATCCTCCATGTACAACGTAGAACACCAAATAATGCATGCAAAGCTAAATTAGGCCGATACCCACTAATTATCAAAATCCAGAAAAGAGATGTTAAATTCTACAACCACCTCTACAACCACCTAAAAGGAAGCGATTCCCAAACCTTCCATAACAAAGCCATCACCTACAGAGAGATGAAACTGGAGAAGAGTCCCCTAAACAAACTGGTCATGGGGCTCTGTTCACAAACACAAACAGACCCCACAGAGCCCCAGGACAGCAACACAATTAGACCCAACCAAATCATGAGAAAATAAAACGATAATTACTTGACATATTGGAAAGAATTAACAAAAAAACTGAGCAAACTAGAATGCTATTTGGCCCTAAACAGAGAGTACACCGTGGCAGAATACCTGACCACTGTGACTGACCCAAACTTAAGGAAAGCTTTGACTATGTACAGACTCAGTGAGCATAGCCTTGCTATTGAGAAAGGCCGCCGTAGGCAGACATGGCTCTCAAGAGTAGACAGGCTATGTGCACACTGCCCACAAAATGAGGTGGAAACTGAGCTGCACTTCCTAACCTCCTGCCCAATGTATGACCATATTAGAGACACATATTTCCCTCAGATTACAGAGATCAACAAAGAATTCGAAAACAAACCCAATTTTGATAAACTCCCATATCTACTGGATGAAATTCCACAGTGTGCCATCACTGCAGCAAGATTTGTGACCTGTTGCCACAAGAAAAGAGCAACCAGTTAAGAACAAACATCATTGTAAATACAACCCATATTTATTTTCCCTTGTGTACTTTAACCATTTGTACATTGTTACAACACTGTATATATATAATATGACATTTGTAATGCCTTTATTGTTTTGAAACATCTGTATGTGTAATGTTTACTGTTAATATTTATTGTTTATTGCACTTTTGTAAATGATCTACCTCACTTTCTTTGGCAATGTTAACACATTTCCCATGCCAATAAAGCCCCTACTACATACAGGAAGAACTATTGGATATCAGAGTGGCGGTAACTCACCAGCACTACTAGCATTAAGACCAGGAATATGACTTTCCTCAAGCAGATCCTTTGTTCACACCCCCCAGGGCAATTGAACTGATTCCAGAGGCTGACCCAAAACAACGCCGGCGGAGGAGAGGGGCTTGGAGTTGTCTTCTAGTCCGACTTAGGAGGTGCAGACACCACCCACCGCTTCCGAGTATCTTACTCGCTAATGTTCAGTCTCTGGATAATAACATTGACAAGCTCAGGGCGAGGGTTTCTTTTCAGAGAGACATCAGGAATTGTAACATACTCTATTTCACATAAACATGGCTCTCTCGGGATATACTGTTTGTCGGTCCAGCCAGTTGGATTCTCAGTTCATCGCTCAGACATGAATAAATATCTCTCCGGGAAGAAGAAGGGCAGGGGTGTGTGTTTAATGATTAACAACTCATGGTGTAATTGTGATAACATACAGGAACTCAAGTCCTTTTGTTCACCCGACCTAAAATAACTCACAATCAAATGTCGACCATATTATGTTGAAAAACAAAGGAGATGATCGTGGACTTCAGGAAACAGCAGAGGGAGCACCCCCCTTATTCACTTCGACGGAATGTGGAAAGCTTCAAGTTCCTCGGTGTACACATCACTGACAAACTGAAATGGTCCACCCACACAGACAGTGAGGTGAAGAAGGCACAACAGCACCTCTTCAACTTCAGGATGCTGAAGAAATTTGGCTTGGCACCTAAAACCCTGACAAACTTTTACAGATACACAATTGACAGCATCCTGTCGGGTTGTATCACCACTTGGTATGGCAACTGGACCGCCCGCAAACACAGGGCCCTCCAGAGGGTTGTGCGGTCTGCCCAACGCATCACAGGGGGCAAACTACCTACCCTCCAGGACACCTACAGCACCCGATGTCACAGGAACGCCAAAAAGATCATCAAGCACAACAACCTCCCGAGCCACTGCCTGTTCACCCCGCTATCATCCAGAAGGCGAGGTCAGTACAGGTGCATAAAAGATGGGACCTAGAGACTGAAAAACAGCTTCTATCTCAAGGCCATCAGACTGTTAAATAGCCATCACTATAGCCATCACTAGCTGCTGCCTATATACAGAGACTTGAAATCCCTGGCCACTTTAATAAATAGAACACTAGTCACTTTAATAATGTTTACTTATCTTGCATTACTCACCTCATATGTGTATACTGTATTCTATACTATTCTACTGTATCTTAGTCTTTGGACTCCTGAGTGGCGCAGCGGTCTAAGGCACTGCACCTTAGTGCTAGAGATGTCACTACAGACCCTTGTTCAATTCCAGGCTGTATCACAACCGGCTGTGATTGGGAGTCCCGTAGGACAGCGCACAATTGGCCCAGCATTGGCCGGGTTTGGCCGGGGTCAGCCCGTTATTGTAAAATAAGAATTTGTTATTAACTGAATTGCCTAGTTAAATAAAGGTTTTAAAAAAAGAGAAATGCCGCACTGACATTGCTCGTCCATAAATTCTTAATTCCATTCCTTTACTTTTTGAGTATTGGGTATATGTTGTGAAATTGTTAGATATTACTTGTTATATAATACTGCACTGCCAGAGCTAGAAGCACAAGCATTTCGCTACACCCGCAGTAACATCTGCTAAACACTTGTATGTGACCAATAAAATGTGATTTGATTTGATGCTTTTTTTATTTCAAAAAAGCTTTCGACTCAATTTGTTATGAGGGTCTGCTGTACAAATTGATGGAAAGTGGTGTTGGGGGAAAAACATACAACGTTATGAAATCCATGTACACAAACAACAAGTGTGCGGTTAAAATTGGCAAAAAACACACACATTTATTTCCACAGGGCCGTGGGGTGAGACAGGAATGCAGCTTGAGCCCCACCCTCTTTAACGTATATATCAACGAATTGGCGAGGGCACTAGAACAGTCTGCAGCACACGGCCTCACCCTACTAGAATCTGAAGTCATATGTCTACTGTTTGCTGATGATCTGGTGCTTCTGTCTCCAACCATGGAGGGCCTACAGCAGCACCTAGATCTTCTGCACAGACTCTGCCAGACCTGGGCTCTGACAGTAAATCACAGTAAGACAAAAATAATGATGTTACAAAAAAGGTCCAGATGCCAGGACCACAAATACAAATTCTATCTCGACACCGTTGCCCTAGAGCAGACAAAAAACGATACATTCCTCGGCCTAAACATCAGTGCCACAGGTAACTTTCACAAAGTTGTGAACGAGCTGAGAAACAAGACAAGAAGGGAATTCTATGCCATCAAAAGGAACATAAAATTTGACATACCAATTAGGACCTGGCTAAAAATACTTGAATCAGTTTTAGAATCCATTTCCCTTTATGGTTGTGAGGTCCGGGGTCTGCTCACCAACCAAGAATTCACCAAATGGTACAAACACCAAATTGAGACTCTGCATGCAGAATTCTGCAAAAAATGGCCTCAGTGTACAACGTAAAACACCAAATAGTGCATGCAGAGCATACAGAGCAGAATTAGGCCGATACCCGCTAATGATCAAAATCCAGAAAAGAGACGTTCATTTCTACAACCACCTAAAAGGAAGCGATTCCCAAATCTTCCACAACAAAGCCATCACCTACAGAGAGATGAACCTGGAGAAGAGTACCCTAAGCAAGCTGGTCCTGGGGCTCTGTTCACAAACACAAACACACACCAGGACAGCAACACAATTAGACCTAACCAAATCATGAGAAAACAAAAATTGGGTGAAATACCACAGTGTGCCATCACAGTAGCAATATTTGTGACCTGTTACCACAAGAAAAGGGCAACCAGTGAAGAACAAACACCATTGTAAATACAACCCATATTTATGTTTATTTATTTTCCCTTTTGTACTTCAACTATTTGCATATAATATGACATTTGTAATATCTTTATTATTTTGGAACTTTTTAATGTTTACTGTTAATTTGTACTGTTTATTTCACTTTTGTTTATTATCTAGTTCACTTGCTTTGGCAATGTTAACGTAGGTTTCCATTGCCGATAAAGCCCTTAAATTGACATTGAATTTAATTGAGTTGAGAGAGAGACACAGAGACAGATGTTTATTGTTTATTTCACCTGCTTTGACAATGTAAACGTACAGTATATTTCTTGTGCAAATAAAGCCCTTTTGAAATGAATTGACATTTCGAGAGAGGGTGGGGAGGGCAGAGAGAGAGAGAGAGAGAGAGAGAGAGAGAGAGAGAGAGAGAGATAATCATCTTGATTAGAGGAAAGCTGGCTGTTGTTCAGTCCTCACCCCCCTCCTTCACAATCCCTCTATGGTGCAGGAACACTCACAGGAAGAGTGATAGGAAGAGCTAAGAGTATGCACGGCATGCTCTCACCACTGATTGTGTGTGTGTGTGTGTGTGTGTGTTTACACACTGAATGTTCTATGTCCCACTGCATGATAGAGGTCAGGGTTCATCTCCTATGGATCAGTCACCAACATCCTTCCTTTCTGTCTGTGCATGTCAGGCAGGGCCGTTCACAGACTTTGGATGGGCAGGTGCTCAAAGTGGACCCCCCAACACACACACACACATGCAACAACAACAACAATTTTACCCCAAATTCCTTACTTTCTTAATTCTCTACTGCTCATAGACAAATTTCAAAAAATATTATTTGAGCATTTTTCTTTTCAGCAAAAACATTCTTTAAGCAAGCTACCTAGCCTACTACTCACCAAAAGGGGATATAGGGGAGTATCAGCTGATCATAGCAAATGTAGATGATGTAAATCAGTTCACTAGTTAGCTAGCTAACATGTTGTAACAATGTAGCTATTATTTACCTGTGATTGGAGTTTGTTCTGCTGTTGTAACAATGTAACTATTATTTACCTGTGATTGGAGTTTGTTCTGCTGTTGTAACAATGTAACTATTATTTACCTGTGATTGGAGTTTGTTCTGCTGTTGTAACAATGTAACTATTATTTACCTGTGATTGGAGTTTGTTCTGCTGTTGTAACAATGTAACTATTATTTACCTGTGATTGGAGTTTGTTCTGCTGTTGTAACAATGTAACTATTATTTACCTGTGATTGGAGTTTGTTCTGCTGTTGTAACAATGTAACTATTATTTACCTGTGATTGGAGTTTGTTCTGCTGTTGTAACAATGTAGCTATTATTTACCTGTGATTGGAGTTTGTTCTGCTGTTGTAACAATGTAACTATTATTTACCTGTGATTGGAGTTTGTTCTGCTGTTGTAACAATGTAACTATTATTTACCTGTGATTGGAGTTTGTTCTGCTGTTGTAACAATGTAACTATTATTTACCTGTGATTGGAGTTTGTTCTGCTGTTGTAACAATGTAACTATTATTTACCTGTGATTGGAGTTTGTTCTGCTGCTAACATCTGTGTTGTAAGCCTCCTGAAAACAACCAAACTGAACCCTTCCCTGACCCTTGACCCTGTACCTGACCCTGTCCCTATCCCTGACCCTGACCTTTTCCCTGACCCTGTCCCTGACCGTGAGAGATGATGCCACCACTCATACTGCCACCAGGCTCCCGTGCAGCAGGAGGAGAAGGAGGACGTTGGGGCAGAGGAGCAGGGAGGGGAAATGTTCTAAATGTGCAAAATAAGATATTATCTAGTTTGATGGGTAATTCTTTGACATTCCACTTGCAGTTTGTGTTTGATATAGCCCCTTAGGATAGGTAGAGGGAAATACCTCTCTGTTACATCGTGCAACATTAATTGGTTTACCCTCGCTGTACAACCAGTCACCAGGCTGATGCTCTGCAATTTGATAACACTGTGGATGAATCAAGTTATTGATCATATTTGCTCTGTGTCCACATCACTAAGGGCCTATCATGGTCCAATCACACCAACACAGTCTAGAAGAGGGCACGACAACACCGCTTCCCCCTCAAGAGACTGAAAAGATTTGGCATGGATCCTCAGATCCTCAAACAGTTCTACAGCTGCAATATTGAGAGCATCTTGACTGGCTGCATAACTGCTTGGTATGGCAACTGCTTGGCACCCGACCGTAAGGCGCTACAGAGGGTAGTGCGTACAGCCCAGTACATCACTGGGACCAAGCTTCCTGACATCCAGAACCACTATACTAGGCGTGTCAGAGGAAGGCCCTAAAAATTGTCAAAGACTCGAGCCATAGACTCAGTCATAGACTGTTCTCTCTGCTATCTCATGGCAAATGGTACCATATCTCCAAGTCGGGGACCAAAAGGCTCCTGAACAGCTTCTACCCCGAAGCCATAAGACTGCTGAACAAGTAATCAAATGGCAAGCCGGACTATTTGCATTGACTCCCTATTTTTTTGTTGCATTGACTCTCATGCACTGGCTCTATGCACACTCACTGGACTCTACCCACACACTCATACTACACTGACACTCCAACACACTCACTGGACTCTACCCACACACTCATACTACACTGACACTCCAACACACTCACTGGACTCTACCCACACACTCATACTACACTGACACTCCAACACACTCACTGGACTCTACCCACACACTCATACTACACTGACACTCCATCACACTCACTGGACTCTACCCACACACTCATACTACACTGACACTCCAACACACTCACTGGACTCTACCCACACACTCATACTACACTGACACTCCAACACACTCACTGGACTCTACCCACACACTCATACTACACTGACACTCCAACACACTCACTGGACTCTACCCACACACTCATACTACACTGACACTCCAACACACTCACTGGACTCTACCCACACACTCATACTACACTGACACTCCAACACACTCACTGGACTCTACCCACACACTCATACTACACTGACACTCCAACACACTCACTGGACTCTACCCACACACTCATACTACACTGACACTCCAACACACTCACTGGACTCTACCCACACACTCATACTACACTGACACTCCAACACACTCACTGGACTCTACCCACACACTCATACTACACTGACACTCCAACACACTCATATACACACACACACATGCACACACACACACACACACACACACACACACACACACACACACACACACACACACACACACACACTAGTGTAAACGTCTGAGTCATTGGAACCAGGCAAGGTGACAAGCAGAAACAAAACAACACTCTTTCACACTTTTTTCATACGCTGCTGCTACTCTGTTTATTATCTGTTCTGAGTGCCTAGCTACTTTTACCCCTACCTACATATTACCTCAATGACCTCAACTACCTCGTGCCCCTGCACATTGACTCGCTACCGGTGCTCCTTGTATATAGTCCTGTGTCGCTCAGTTGGTAGAGCATGGTGCTTGCAATGGGTTTGATTCCCACTGGGGAGAAGCAAAAAAAGTACAAAAATATATGCACTCACTACAGTAAGTCACATCTGCTAAACGACTCAAATATAAAACATTGTTTGTACCATGTAGCTCAGTGGGTAGAGCGTGGCACTTGCAACGCTGTGAGTTTGATTCCCATGGGGGACCAGTATGAAAATGTATGCACTCACTACTGTAAGTTGCTCTGGATAAGAGCGTCTGCTAAATGACTAAAATAGATATGTTATTTTATTGTGTTACTATTCCCTTTTTTTGTGCTTTTTTAAATAACTTTTTTAATTGTGAATGGGCTCGAAAGTAAGCATTTCACAGTAAAGTCTACATCTGTTGTATTCGGCGCATGTGACAAATACTAATTTATTTGCTTTTGATTTTATATTGTGGTTGTTTGTATGACAGAGAGCCATTCATGTATCTCCATTCATGTAATAGGTCTTGTTCACTTGCAATTCTTATAATTCAATTACAGACAGAATTACAGTATGTTGACAGAGCAAAAGCTGACCTAGAGGTCTGAGTCAAGGACTTGGAAGTCTTAACACAATGATGTCACCTGCTGGACAGTCATTGTAACTGCACTTTGTTCTGAATCCCAAATGGCACCCTATTCCATATCAAGTGCAATACTTTTAAGGCCCTTAAAAAAAGCAACAAAAGTTAGACCTTGACCAGAAAGGTACTACAGAAACCTCCATCAGCAATGAAATAGTGAGATGCATTTTCCTCATGAAAGTCGTGTTTTTTAACAACAGTATCATGTTGCAAGACTCACATCTCATGACTGTCATCTTTCTCCATACAGGTTGATGAGTCCAGTGGGCTCATTATTGTACTCATCCTGGTAGCTTTACGAGCCACGGGCAGGGCAGGCAATGCTATATTAGAAACAACCCAATTTGGGTTATTTGGTAACCCAGCTCTGGGTAAATATTGGACAGGAAACACGCAGGGTTATTTTGACCCAGCCAGTTGGACTGCGTGAATAACCCAACATATTGTGTTGTTGAGATTACCCAGACATGGGGTTGACCCAGAATGTGGATCCTTTTTATGAAATCCATAGGATATTTTGAGGAGGCGTGGCCTATTAGGGCCATGGCTTTCAGATAATTATTTTTGGCCACCTGTAAGAGTAAATGTAATTCCTGTTGATGATGTTGGCAAACTTAAGTTTGTACATGGCAAAGTTAAATTTTCCTCTAATGTTTTCACACATTTAATATTCTGATATAAAATTTGTATCCAGAGATTGAGTTACATTTGGATATGCATAGGCTAAGCCATGCCTCCAGTCTTCTGATCTGTCCCACTGAGTTATATCTTTATAAACCATCTACAATAACCCAGCACCCAGCATCAATAACCCAGCAGTTTTTAAAGAAAACAATGAGGCCAATGAGAGGTTTTGAAACCACCGGTCGGCCATATTGGCAGTCCTCCATTGGAATGAATTAATGGAATTCTACAGTATTTCAATTAAATGTCTCAAGGAAAAATGATGTATATATTTTATAAAAAGTATGTATTGGAAATTCAGCTCACATAAAATAATTTAAAAGTATGCATCAAGGTGTCTGTAATACAATGCATGTGGCAAAAACAGATGTGTAAATTAATAAATGCATTTTTACAGCTTCCAAAATATTTTTTTACAATAGGGGGTACTACATTTACATTTACATTTAAGTCATTTAGCAGACGCTCTTATCCAGAGCGACTTACAAATTGGTGCTTTCACCTTAAGACATCCAGTGGAACAGCCACTTTACAATAGTGCATCTAGGTCTTTTAAGGGGGGGGTGAGAAGGATTACTTTATCCTATCCTAGGTATTCCTTAAAGAGGTGGGGTTTCAGGTGTCTCCGGAAGGTGGTGATTGACTCCGCTGTCCTGGCGTCGTGAGGGAGTTTGTTCCACCATTGGGGGGCCAGAGCAGCGAACAGTTTTGACTGGGCTGAGCGGGAACTGTACTTCCTCAGTGGTAGGGAGGCGAGCAGGCCAGAGGTGGATGAACGCAGTGCCCTTGTTTGGGTGTAGGGCCTGATCAGAGCCTGGAGGTACTGAGGTGCCGTTCCCCTCACAGCTCCGTAGGCAAGCACCATGGTCTTGTAGCGGATGCGAGCTTCAACTGGAAGCCAGTGGAGAGAGCGGAGGAGCGGGGTGACGTGAGAGAACTTGGGAAGGTTGAACACCAGACGGGCTGCGGCGTTCTGGATGAGTTGTAGGGGTTTAATGGCACAGGCAGGGAGCCCAGCCAACAGCGAGTTGCAGTAATCCAGACGGGAGATGACAAGTGCCTGGATTAGGACCTGCGCCGCTTCCTGTGTGAGGCAGGGTCGTACTCTGCGGATGTTGTAGAGCATGAACCTACAGGAACGGGCCACCGCCTTGATGTTATTTGAGAACGACAGGGTGTTGTCCAGGATCACGCCAAGGTTCTTAGCGCTCTGGGACGAGGACACAATGGAGTTGTCAACCGTGATGGCGAGATCATGGAACGGGCAGTCCTTCCCGGGAGGAAGAGCAGCTCCGTCTTGCCGAGGTTCAGCTTGAGGTGATGATCCGTCATCCACACTGATATGTCTGCCAGACATGCAGAGATGCGATTCGCCACCTGGTCGTCAGAAGGGGAAAGGAGAAGATTAATTGTGTGTCGTCTGCATAGCAATGATAGGAGAGACCATGTGAGGTTATGACAGAGCCAAGTGACTTGGTGTATAGCGAGAATAGGAGAGGGCCTAGAACAGAGCCCTGGGGGACACCAGTGGTGAGAGCACGTGGTGAGGAGACGGATTCTCGCCACGCCACCTGGTAGGAGCGACCTGTCAGGTAGGACGCAATCCAAGCGTGGGCCGCGCCGGAGATGCCCAACTCGGAGAGGGTGGAGAGGAGGATCTGATGGTTCACAGTATCGAAGGCAGCCGATAGGTCTAGAAGGATGAGAGCAGAGGAGAGAGAGTTAGCTTTAGCAGTGCGGAGCGCCTCCGTGATACAGAGAAGAGCAGTCTCAGTTGAATGACTAGTCTTGAAACCTGACTGATTTGGATCAAGAAGTTCATTCTGAGAGAGATAGCGGGAGAGCTGGCCAAGGACGGCACGTTCAAGAGTTTTGGAGAGAAAAGAAAGAAGGGATACTGGTCTGTAGTTGTTGACATCGGAGGGATCGAGTGTAGGTTTTTTTCAGAAGGGGTGCAACTCTCGCTCTCTTGAAGACGGGAGGGACGTAGCCAGCGGTCAGGGATGAGTTGATGAGCGAGGTGAGGTAAGGAGAAGGTCACCGGAGATGGTCTGGAGAAGAGAGGAGGGGATAGGGTCAAGCGGGCAGGTTGTTGGGCGGCCGGCCGTCACAAGACGCGAGATGTCATCTGGAGAGAGGGGAGAAAGAGGTCAGAGCACAGGGTAGGGCAGTGTGAGCAGAACCAGCGGTGTCGTTTGACTTAGCAAACGAGGATCGGATGTCGTCGACCTTCTTTTCAAAATGGTCGACGAAGTCATCTGCAGAGAGGGAGGAGGGGGGGGGGGGAGGGGGAGGAGGATTCAAGAGGGAGGAGAAGGTGGCAAAGAGCTTCCTAGGGTTAGAGGCAGATGCTTGGAATTTAGAGTGGTAGAAAGTGGCTTTAGCAGCAGAGACAGAGGAGGAAAATGTAGAGAGGAGGGAGTGAAAGGATGCCAGGTCCGCAGGGAGGCGAGTTTTCCGCCATTTCCGCTCGGCTGCCCGGAGCCCTGTTCTAAAATGGAGGGATGGCTTCAAAACAATGCCCCCTGTAAGTCATCTAGTGTATATATAAATCATTGGTTATAACAAAATAATTTTTAGAGGTCTAAAACCATGGAGGAATTAGAACAATTGAAGCATGCATTTTGAAGCATTCGTTTTGAAACATCTAGAAGCTAGGCATCAGTCTTTATGTGTTTCCCAGAGTTAGTTTTGACAGTCTCTGTTCAATCACCGCATTCTCATCGGCAGACTCAACAGCCTTGGCTTCTCAAATGACTGCCTTGCCTGGTTCACCAACTACTTCTCAGATAGAGTTCAGTGTGTCAAATAGGAGGGCCTGTTGTCCGGACCTCTGGCAGTCTATATGGGGGTGCCACAGGGTTAAATTCTCGGTCTGACTATTTTCTCTGTATATATATCAATGATGTCGCTCTTGCTGCTGGTGATTCTCTGATCCAACTCTACGCAGACGACCACATTCAATACACATCTGGCCCTTCTTTGGACACTGTGCTAACAAACCTCCAAACGAACTTCAATGCCCTTCTGAGGCCTCCAACTGCTTATAAATGCTAGTCAAACTACATGCATGCTCTCCAACCGATTGCTGCCCACACCCTCCTGCCCGTCTAGCATCACTACTCAGGACGGTTCTGACTTAGAATATGTGGACAACTACAAATACCTAGGTGTCTGGTTCGACTGTAAACTCTCATTCCAGACTCACATTAAGCATCTCCAATCCAAAATTAAATCTAAATCGGCTTCATATTTCGCAACAAAGCCTCCTTCACTCTTGCTGGCAAACATACCCTCATAAAACTGACTATCCTACCGATCCTCGACTTTGGCGATGTCATTTACAAAATAGCCTCCAACACTCTACTCAGCAAACTGAATGTAGTCTATCACAGTACCATCCGTTTGGTCACAAAAGCCTCATATACTACCCACCACTGCAACCTGTATGCTCTCGTTGGCTGGCCCTCACTACATATTCGTCGCCAAACCCACTGGATCCAGGTCATCTATAAGTTCATGCTAGGTAAAGCCCCGCCTTATCTCAGCTAACTGGTCACCATAGCAACATCCCTCCATAGCACGCGCTCCAGCAGGTATATTTCACGGGTCATCCCAAAGCCAACACCTACTTTGGCCTCCTTTTACATTTACATTTACATTTAAGTCATTTAGCAGACGCTCTTATCCAGAGCGACTTACAAATTCCTTCCAGTTCTCTGCTGACAATGACTGGAACAATTTGCAAAAATCACTGAAGCTGGAGTCTTATACTGTATCTCCCTCTCTAACTTATGCATCAGCTGTCAGAACAGTTTACCGATCACTGTAACTGTACACAGCCAATCTGTAAATAGCACATCCAACTACCACATCCCCATATTGTTATTTATCTTTTTGCTCTTTGCACCCCAGTATCTCTACCTGCACATCATCATCTGTACATCTATCACACATCTATTACTAATTTGTAATTATTTTGCCTCTATGGCCTATTTATTGCCTTACCTCCCTAATCTCCTACAATTGCACACTCTGTACATAGATTTTTATATTGTGTTATTAACTGTACGTTTGTTTATGTGAAACTCTGTGCAGTTGTGTTTGTCGCACTGCTTTGTTTTATCTTGGCCAGGTCGCAGTTGTAAATGAGAACTTGTTCTCAACTGGCCTACCTGGTTAATTAAATAAAGGTGAAATATTTCTTTTTTTTCTTAAAGCTTGATCCTCCAGCTGTTTGAAAGCTTTCTCTGTCTCACATTCTCTGTGGCTCAGTGTCTCTCCCCCTCGTGGTCCTCACCGCCTACAACTGTAAGGGCACAAGGCGAGACCCAGATGCAGACACGGGAGGCAGATGGTTTGAGTCTTTGATAGTTATTAATCAATCCAAATGGGGTAGGCAAGAGAACAGGCAAAAGGTCAAAACCAGTTCAGAGTCCAGGAGTTACAGAGTGGCAGGCAGGCTCGAGGTCAGGGCAGCCAGAATGGTCAGGCAGGAGGGTACAGAGTCCAGGAGTTACAGAGTGGCAGGCAGGCTCGAGGTCAGGGCAGCCAGAATGGTCAGGCAGGGGGGTACAGAGTCCAGGAGTTACAGAGTGGCAGGCAGGCTCAAGGTCAGGGCAGCCAGAATGGTCAGGCAGGAGGGTACAGAGTCCAGGAGTTGCAGAGTGGCAGGCAGGCTCGAGGTCAGGGCAGCCAGAATGGTCAGGCAGGTGGGTACAGAGTCCAGGAGTTACAGAGTGGCAGGCAGGCTCGAGGTCAGGGCAGCCAGAATGGTCAGGCAGGAGGGTACAGAGTCCAGGAGTTACAGAGTGGCAGGCAGGCTCGAGGTCAGGGCAGCCAGAATGGTCAGGCAGGAGGGTACAGAGTCCAGGAGTTACAGAGTGGCAGGCAGGCTCGAGGTCAGGGCAGTCAGAATGGTCAGGCAGGTGGGTACAGAGTCCAGGAGTTACAGAGTGGCAGGCAGGCCAACATACTATCATGTTTGAAGGTAAGACCCAGGTGCAGACAGTATCGAAGTAACAAAAGTTTATTAGATCGAACACGGGCAGGCAGAAAGGTACAGGACGGCAGGCAGGCTCAGGGTCAGGGCAGGCAGAAAGGTACAGGACGGCAGGCAGGCTCAGGGTCAGGGCAGGCAGAAAGGTCAAAAGGTAAAAAGACAAGACAAGAGCAAGAGCAAGGGGGAAAACACTGGTAGATTTGAAGTTAAAATGAACTGGCAACAGACAAATAGAGAACACAGGTATAAATACACAGGGGATAATGGGGGAAATGGGCGACACCTGGTGGGTGGTGGAGACAATCACAAAGACAGGTGAAAGAGATCAGGGCGTGACACATACATTTGGCAGGAGGTTAGGAAGTGCAGCACAGTTTCCACCTTATCTCTCTCTGTTGCTGTCTCTCACTCTATCACTGTCTCTCACTCTCTCAATTCTCAATTTCTCAATTCTCAATTGGCATGGGAAACATATGTTAGCATTGCCAAAGCAAGTTAAGTAGATAATACTCTCTATCACTCTCTCTCACTCTCTCGCTCTCTCTCACATGCTCTCACACTCTCTCTCACTCTCTCTCTTTGTATCTCTCTCACTCTCTGTCTCTCACTCTCTCACTCTCTCAACTCTCAATTTCTCAATTTAAGCATTGCCAAAGCAAGTGAAGTAGATAATAGTCTTACTCTCACTCTCTCTCACTCTCTCTCTCACTCTCTCTCTCGCAAGCTCTCTCACATGCTCTCGCTTTCTTTCTTTCTTTCTTTCTTTCTTTCTCTCTCTCTCTCTCTCTCTCTCTAGCTTTCTCTCTCTCACTCACTCTCACTCTATCCCTGTCTCTGTCACTCTCTGTCTCACTCTCTCTCTCTTTCTCTCACACACTCTTCACACTTTCTCTAGTACTCTCTCTCTCTCTTTACTCTCTCCCTCTCTCTTTACAGTAGATGGCGCTGTGCCATAATATCATAATTTCCACCATAATCTACTTCACAGAACACAATAAATGATCAGGCCCAAAATAAAGAAATAAAAAAGACACTGTGAATTTAGGTTTGACATGAAGTCTGGGGTTGACTTGCAGTGTATGGAAAGTACTCTGGAGAGGGGAGTGTTAGTGGGTGGGCTTTTGGGTCTGATTAAATTCAGACAGGGCCATGCTCAGCTGGGCATTGATTGGCATGATGACAGCCAGCCAGTGCGGAGGAGTTTAATGGAGTTTAATGGAAGACTCATTGGGGACCTGAATACAACGCTAAAGAACAAACTAGCTTAGAATGGAATTCTCCTTTTGACCAGGAACAGCTGCTCATGTGACTTGTAAAGGATTTCTTTGCTCAATGTTACAGGAAAAGCAGGATTTTTGTCAAGCGATTTGGTCACTATGTTCAGGGATATAGATACTGTGGTTCCAGTCTGAGGAAACATTTAAACAGATGACAAACCAGAGACATCTACATATTCTGTCTGACAGCATTGGATATTTAGTTATTATTTAGTTATCTAGTCATGATTATGTCATTATTTTGTGATGACCTTTTAATTTTGAGTGAATATTGAATAAATGAAACATAACATAATATCATTGATTCATCAGGCTTCTCCTATGCTCTGTAATTAGGTTAGCAGAAAGATCCATCTTTCTAATGAATAATTCTTCTGCCTCTAAAACACAGTATGTAGAAGCTGCCCTAACCATGAGTCCAGAGTCAGCTATGTTTTAAACTCCCTAATGGGTAGTGTTAAACTTGGAGTTAGGGGTAATCTTATCCTGGATCTGTGGTTAGGGACTTACACCTTCTACTTCTATGCCTTGCCCCCGCGGCCCCGCCCCGCCCTGACCCGAGTCCCATTCTGGTGCCGCTGATAGGGGCAGCTGGAGACCTTTATCAGCCCCCTCCCTCCCTTTCTGAGAAACCTGGGCTGACCTCTCCTCTTCCAGACCTGGGCCATGACCACTGGAGTTCCAACCATACATATACAGACAAATGGAAATTAGGCCCATCTGGTTTTAACAAAAATTGTGTGGTTCTACAGTAAATATAAAGCAAAAAATACCCACAGATGTATCTCTGTTGTTGTTTTTTCCATTTATGTCAGATCTAACCCTACTGTTGTACGCATATGTACGCATATGTATGAATATGTATAACCTATGTTTTGCCTACTGCACACTACTGTAGGATAAAGACTATGATCCTACAAAATATTGCAAGATGTTGGATTCTGGTTTTACTGTAATATGTTTGTTGGGACCCTTGAATTGGACTTGTATGCAGATGCTATATTTCAAAGATTTTGTGGAAACTAGAAACATGGGCAGGGCAACCACTAGTGCATTGTTCCAAGTGATGAGCTAACCTTCACTGCAACCTGGCTTGGGTTGAAGACCTATATAGAGGCATCTAGTATGGCTCATAAATGGGTCATTGCAGAGAAGTGGTGCAAATAGGTGTCACGCCCTGACCATAGAGAGCCTTTTATTCTCTATTTTGGTTAGGTCGGGTGTGACTAGGGTGGGTGATCTAGTGTGTTGATATCTATGTTGGCCTGGTATGGTTCCCAATCAGAGGCAGCTGTTTATAGTTGTCTCTGATTGGGGATCGTATTTAGGTAGCCATTTCACCACTGGTTTTTGTGGGATCTTGTTTTGAGTTAGTGCCTGTTGCACCTCTTATGTTACGGTTCGTTGTTTGTTTCCTTTTTGTTTTGTAAGTTTCACAAAAAATAAAGATGTGGAACTCAGAGCACGCTGCGCCTTGGTCCGTCTCTCCACACAGCCGTGGCAATAGGGGGTTGGAAAACAATTCAAATTAGTATCCTATTTCTCCCAAACCTTTATCACACATGTCTTCCAACATATGTCAGACAGACATAACTACTACTCACACGTCTTCCAACATTTGTCAGATAAAAATAACTACTACTCACACGTCTTCCAACATATGTCAGATAGACATAACTACTACTCACACGTCTTCCAACATATGTCAGATAGACATAACTACTACTCACACGTCTTCCAACATATGTCAGATAGACATAACTACTACTCACACGTCTTCCAACATATGTCAGATAGACATAACTACTACTCACACGTCTTCCAACATATGTCAGATAGACATAACTACTACTCACACGTCTTCCAACATATGTCAGATAGACATAACTACTACTCACACGTCTTCCAACATATGTCAGACAGACATAACTACTACTCACACGTCTTCCAACATATGTCAGATAGACATAACTACTACTCACACGTCTTCCAACATATGTCAGATAGACATAACTACTACTCACACGTCTTCCAACATATGTCAGATAGACATAACTACTACTCACACGTCTTCCAACATATGTCAGACAGACATAACTACTACTCACACGTCTTCCAACATATGTCAGACAGACATAACTACTACTCACACGTCTTCCAACATATGTCAGACAGACATAACTACTACTCACACGTCTTCCAACATATGTCAGATAGACATAACTACTACTCACACGTCTTCCAACATATGTCAGATAGACATAACTACTACTAATTTTGATTAACCTCACACGTCTTCCAACATATGTCAGACAGACATAACTACTACTCACACGTCTTCCAACATATGTCAGACAGACATAACTACTACTCACACGTCTTCCAACATATGTCAGACAGACATAACTACTACTCACACGTCTTCCAACATATGTCAGATAGACATAACTACTACTCACACGTCTTCCAACATATGTCAGACAGACATAACTACTACTCACACGTCTTCCAACATATGTCAGATAGACATAACTACTACTCACACGTCTTCCAACATATGTCAGACAGACATAACTACTACTCACACGTCTTCCAACATATGTCAGACAGACATAACTACTACTCACACGTCTTCCAACATATGTCAGACAGACATAACTACTACTCGCACACCTTGTTTATATTGCATATTTGAAATTGTCCTGAATTCCTGACCACCCCACTAAACTACTACTGAAATATAGTGGGAAAGTTGCAGTAAAGGGAGAACCAGGCACAGTAATGCTAATTTTGATTAACCTTCTACTACAGATTCATTTTACAAAACAATATGCAACATTTTCAAATATAATCTCTATTTTTATTTTTGGTCAGATGAGACCAAAATATAACTTTTTGGCCTGAGCGCAAAACGATATGTCTGGCAAAAACCCAATACATCTTTCCACCCAAAAGAACACCATGCCTACAGTAAAGAACACCATGCCTACAGTAAAGAACACCATGTCTACAGTAAAGAACACCATGCCTACAGTAAAGAACACCATGTCTACAGTGAAGAACACCATGCCTACAGTAAAGAACACCATGTCTACAGTAAAGAACACCATGTCTACAGTAAAGAACACCATGCCTACAGTAAAGAACACCATGCCTACAGTAAAGAACACCATGTCTACAGTAAAGAACACCATGTCTACAGTAAAGAACACCATGTCTACAGTAAAGAACACCATGCCTGTCTACAGTAAAGAACACCATGCCTACAGTAAAGAACACCATGCCTACAGTAAAAAGAACACCATGTCTACAGTAAAGAACACCATGCCTAAAGAACACCATGTAAGTAAAGAACACCATGTCTACAGTAAAGAACACCATGTCTACAGTAAAGAACACCATGTCTACAGTAAAGAACACCATGTAAAGAACACTACAGTAAAGAACACCATGTCTACAGTAAAGAACACCATGTCTACAGTAAAGAACACCATGTAAAAAGAACACCATGTCTACAGTAAAGAACACCATGTCTACAGTAAAGAACACCATGTCAGTAAAGAACACCATGTAAGTAAAGAACACCATGCCTACAGTAAAGAACACCATGTCTACAGTAAAGAACACCATGTCTACAGTAAAGAACACCATGCCTACAGTAAAGAACACCATGCCTACACCATGCCTACAGTAAAGAACACCATGTCTACAGTAAAGAACACCATGTCTACAGTAAAGAACACCATGTCTACAGTAAAGAACACCATGTCTACAGTAAAGAACACCATGCCTACAGTAAAGAACACCATGCCTACAGTAAAGAACACCATGTCTACAGTAAAGAACACCATGTCTACAGTAAAGAACACCATGAACACCATGTCTACAGTAAAGAACACCATGTCTACAGTAAAGAACACCATGCCTACAGTAAAGAACACCATGTCTACAGTAAAGAACACCATGTCTACAGTAAAGAACACCATGTCTACAGTAAAGAACACCATGTCTACAGTAAAGAACACCATGCCTACAGTAAAGAACACCATGTCTACAGTAAAGAACACCATGTCTACAGTGTCTACAGTAAAGAACACCATGCCTACAGTAAAGAACACCATGTCTACAGTAAAGAACACATCTACAGTAAAGAACACCATGTCTACAGTAAAGAACACCATGTCTACAGTAAAGAACACCATGCCTACAGTAAAGAACACCATGTCTACAGTAAAGAACACCATGTCTACAGTAAAGAACACCATGTCTACAGTAAAGAACACCATGCCTACAGTAAAGAACACCATGTCTACAGTAAAGAACACCATGTCTACAGTAAAGAACACCATGCCTACAGTAAAGAACACCATGTCTACAGTAAAGAACACCATGTCTACAGTAAAGAACACCAGTAAAGAACACCATGTCTACAGTAAAGAACACCATGCCTACAGTAAAGAACACCATGTCTACAGTAAAGAACACCATGTCTACAGTAAAGAACACCATGCTTACAGTAAAGAACACCATGCCTACAGTAAAGAACACCATGCCTACAGTAAAGAACACCATGTCTACAGTAAAGAACACCATGCCTACAGTAAAGAACACCATGTCTACAGTAAAGAACACCATGCCTACAGTAAAGAACACCATGCCTACAGTAAAGAACACCATGTCTACAGTAAAGAACACCATGTCTACAGTAAAGAACACCATGTCTACAGTAAAGAACACCATGCCTACAGTAAAGAACACCATGTCTACAGTAAAGAACACCATGCCTACAGTAAAGAACACCATGTCTACAGTAAAGAACACCATGTCTACAGTAAAGAACACCATGCCTACAGTAAAGAACACCATGCCTACAGTAAAGAACACCATGTCTACAGTAAAGAACACCATGTCTACAGTAAAGAACACCATGTCTACAGTAAAGAACACCATGCCTACAGTAAAGAACACCATGTCTACAGTAAAGAACACCATGCCTACAGTAAAGAACACCATGCCTACAGTAAAGAACACCATGTCTACAGTAAAGAACACCATGTCTACAGTAAAGAACACCATGCCTACAGTAAAGAACACCATGTCTACAGTAAAGAACACCATGCCTACCATGAACACCATGTCTACAGTAAAGAACACCATGTCTACAGTAAAGAACACCATGTCTACAGTAAAGAACAACACCATGTCTAAAGAACAGTAAAGAACACCATGTCTACAGTAAAGAACACCATGCCTACAGTAAAGAACACCATGCCTACAGTAAAGAACACCATGTCTACGGTAAAGAACACCATGTCTACGGTAAAGAACACCATGCCTACGGTAAAGAACACCATGCCTACAGTAAAGAACACTGTGTCTACAGTAAAGAACACCGTGTCTACAGTAAAGAACACCGTGCCTACAGTAAAGAACACCATGCCAACAGTAAAGAACACCATGTCTACAGTAAAGAACACCATGTCTACAGTAAAGAACACCATGCCTACAGTAAAGAACACCATGTCTACAGTAAAGAACACCATGCCTACAGTAAAGAACACCATGCCTACAGTAAAGAACACCGTGTCTACAGTAAAGAACACCGTGTCTACAGTAAAGAACACCATGCTTACAGTAAAGAATACCATGCCTACAGTAAAGAACACCATGTCTACAGTAAAGAACACCATGTCTACGGTAAAGAACACCATGTCTACGGTAAAGAACACCATGCCTACGGTAAAGAACACCATGCCTACAGTAAAGAACACCATGTCTACAGTAAAGAACACCATGTCTACAGTAAAGAACACCATGCCTACGGTAAAGAACACCATGCCTACAGTAAAGAACACCATGTCTACAGTAAAGAACACCATGTCTACAGTAAAGAACACCATGCCTACAGTAAAGAACACCATGTCTACAGTAAAGAACACCATGTCTACAGTAAAGAACACCATGCCTACAGTAAAGAACACCATGCCTACAATTTAGAACACCATGCCTACAGTAAAGAACACCATGCCTACAGTAAAGAACACCATGCCTACAATTTAGAACACCATGCCTACAGTAAAGAACACCATGCCTACAGTAAAGAACACCATGTCTACAGTAAAGAACACCATGCCTACAGTAAAGAACACCATGTCTACAGTAAAGAACACCATGCCTAAATGTGTTTACGGATAAGAAAGATAAGGTCCTTATGCTTCCAAAATCGTACTGCAAGTGATGCGTGTTAATGTTCAGACCAATGTTCAAAACTCCTACGTAGCCTACCTAAAGAAGACGCCTTCATCAATAACTTTTATGTGATGGAACTGAGAGTCATTATCAAGGGCTACTTTATGACACACCGACTGCAATTTCACACATTCACCCAAACCACTGTATTCTGTGCATTTTAGGCAGACCTGTACCGTGCATCTTTCCATACATTTATCTACAGTTGAAGTCGGAAGTTTACTTACACCTTATCCCAGTCTGCTGTTCCCACATGCTTCAAGAGGGCCACCATTGTTCCTGTTCCCAAGAAAGTTAAGGTAACTGAGCTAAATGACTACCGCCCCGTAGCACTCACTTCCGTCATCATGAAGTGCTTTGAGAGACTAGTCAAGGACCATATCACCTCCACCCTACCTGACGCCCAAATAGGTCCACAGACGACGCAATCGCAATCACACTGCACACTGCCCAAACCCATCTGGACAAGAGGAATACCTATGTGAGAATGCTGTTCATCGACTACAGCTCAGCATTTAACACCATAGTACCCTCCAAACTTGTCATCAAGCTCGAGACCCTGGGTCTCAACTCCGCCCTGTGCAACTGGGTCCTGGACTTCCTGACGGGCCGCCCCCAGGTGGTGAGGGTAGGTAACAACATCTCCACCCCGCTGATCCTCAACACTGGGGCCCCACAAGGGTGCGTTCTCAGCCCTCTCCTGTACTCCCTGTTCACCCACGACTGTGTGGCCATGCATGCCTCCAACTCAATCATCAAGTTTGCAGACGACACTACAGTGGTAGGCTTGATTACCAACAACAACGAGACGACCTACAGGGAGGAGGTGAGGGCCCTCGGAGTGTGCTGTCAGGGAAATAATCTCACACTCAACGTCAACAAAACAAAAGGAAATGATCGTGGACTTCAGGAAACAGCAGAGGGAGCACCCCCTATCCACATTGACGGGACAGTAGTGGAGAGGGTAGAAAGTTTTAAGTTCCTCAGCGTACATATCACGGACAAACTGAAATGGTCCACCCACACAGACAGCGTGGTGAAGAAGGTGCAGCAGCGCCACTTCAACCTCAGGAGGCTGAATAAATTTGGCTTGTCACCAAAAACACTCACAAACTTTTACAGATGCACATCCGAGAGCATCCTGTCGGGCTGTATCACCGCCTGCGGCAACTGCTCAGCCCATAACCGCAAGGCTCTCCAGAGGGTAGTGAGGTCTGCACAATGCATCACCGGGGGCAAACTACAGGCCCTCCAGGACACCTACACCACCCAATGTCACAGGAAGGAAAAAAAGATCATCAAGGACAACAACCACCCGAGCCACTGCCTGTTCACCCCGTGATCATCCAGAAGGCAAGGTTAGTACAGGTGCATCAAAGCAGGGACCGAGAGACTGAAAAACAGCTTCTATCTCAAGGCCATCAGACTGTTAAACAGCCATCACTAACATTGAGTGGCTGTTGCCAACATACTGACACAACTCCAGCCACTTTAATAATGGAAAAATGTATGCAATAAATGTATCACTAGCCACTTTAAACAATGCCACTTCATATAATGTCTATACCCTAAATTACTCATCTCATATGTATATACTGTTGTCGTGATGTTGTATTACTTAATGTGACGACTGTTGCTCATCGAATGATTAAAAGTTTCTAATTGCGTGATTAACTGAATCAAGCAATGATTAACTCATTATCCTGGGGCACCATGCCATGGGAAAATTTGTTTTATTGAGTTTCTATTTCCCAAATTAACTTAAAGAATATCAGAATTTTGATTTTACAACCGTCGCTAATTAATCAGTTTCCTCTACAGTTTCATTCTGAACTTCGCATAATCTGGGAATCTGCACGGACCTGGGTCTCACCAAGGAGTTCGTACCACACCAATCTTAGTTGAGTATTTATTTACTAGAAAGCTAGAATGATGATAAAAGATACACATACACAAAAACACATTCTAGGTTATTGATTAGAACTTAGTATAACAGGCCGACACACTATGGCGCGTGTTACCCAAAATGGGGATTTAAAAGAGAGAGAAAAAGAGAAAGTACACAAGAGAAATATACATTTGGGTGCATTTGTCAGCTCTGCTTATTTTAACCCTAGCCTTGCCCCAAACTGCCGCTCTTATGGGTCAGAATATAATGATGTAATTACGTGTGGGAGGTCTCAGATGGGAAGCTCCGTGTGGGCCGTTTAGGCTGCACAATGACGCACTTCTCCGGCACAGCTCTCTGGTCGTCCTCACGATGTCTGTGTCCTTTTGGTCTGATTCCTCGCCCTTGCTCTGGAAGGGCTCTTCTGAGGGCAGACAGCTCTGTAGCACAGAGCTCACAGCGTAGGAATGCAACAGTGTAGATACCACGATTCGATGGAAAGTGGAGGTTAGGTGGTCCGCCTTGAATTCACCCGCTTAGACACAGCTACTCATCAGTAGCATGGGTAGAAAAATATTTATTTGTCTTCAACCTTGGGTTGAGTTTTGAGTTCGTTGACTTTTTAGACCTCGGCTGCAGCTTGGGTCACTTAGTCTCCTCTGTAAATTCTTTACTCACATGTCTTATACCCTCGTGTCAGAAGTGGGCGTAACCGCCTTTAGGGCAATTCTCTGGGCGTACTAAGTTAAGAGGCAAGGTCTAGATTTTACTCAAATCCAATTTTCCTAATAACGTCATCTATTAACCTTTAATAACAAAACTAAAATGCCATACATTTACATATTCCATCTATCGTCATGACCACCATTGTGGCTGACAGAAACCATTGTTCCAAAGTCCCTTTATTGCATGTTTAATGTTCTGAGGTTGGTTCTCCATAGTAACAGGACACAGGAATGCTGTCTGTGGCCTAAGATTTACCATGTGCATAAAACCCCCACATCTTCAGACCCCTAGATCTCTCCTCCTCTGTTGGGGTTGAGAGATAATCTGTAGGGTTGTGGTCTCCTGTAACCTGACCTGATCAGGACAGTCATGACACTGTACTCTATACCATCTACTGCATCTTGCCATCTTGATGTAATAAATGTATCCCTAGCCACTTTAAACAATGCCACTTTTATATGTTTACATACCCTACATTACTCATCTCATATGTATATACTGTCCTCTATACCATCTACTGCATCTTGCCTATGCCGTTCTATACCATCACTCATTCATATATTTTTTTATGTACATATTCTTATTCATTCCTTTACACTTGTGTGTATAAGTTAGTTGTTGTGAAATTGTTAGGTTAGATTACTCATTGGATATTGCTGCATTGTCGGAACTAGAAGCACAAGCATTTCGCTACACTGGCATTAACATCTGCTAACCATGTGTATGTGACAAATACATTTGATTTGACCTTAGCCAAATACATTTAAACTCAGTTTTTCACAATTCCTGACATTTAATCCTAATAAAATAAATCCCTATTTTAGGTCAGTTAGGATCCACACTTAATTTTAAGAATGTGAAATGTCAGAATAAGAGTTGAGAATGATTTATTTCAGCTTTTATTTCTTTCATCACATTCCCAGTGGGTCAGGAGTTTACATACACTCAATTAGTATTTGGTAGCATTGCCTTTCAATTGTTTAACTTGGGAAAAACGTTTTGGGTAGCCTTCCACAAGCTTCCCACAATTAGTTGAGTGAATTTTGCCCATTCATCCTGACAGAGCTGGTGTAACTGAGTGAGGTTTGTAGGCATCCTTGCTCGCACACACTTTTTCAGTTCTGCCCACAAATGTTCTACAGGATTGAGGTCAGGGCTTTGTGATGGACACTCCAATACCTTGACTTTGTTGTCCATAAGCCATTTTGCCACAACTTTGGAGGTATGCTTGGGGTCATTGTCCATTTGGAAGACCCATTTGCGACCAAGCTTTAACTTTCCTCCAAACATAACTGATGTCTTGAAATGTTTCTTCAATATATCCACATATTTTTCCTCCCTCATGATGCCATCTATTTTGTGAAGGGCACCAGTCCCTCCTGCAGCAAAGCACCCCCACATCACGTGCTTCACGGTTAGGATGGTGTTTTTTTCGGCTTGCAAGCCTCCCCCTTTTTCCTCCAAACATAACGATGGTCATTATGGCCAAACAGTTCTATTTTTGTTTCATTAGACCAGAGGGCATTTCTCCAAAAAGTCTGATCTTTGCCCCCATTTATTATAGGACTCTTTTTACTGTGAATATAGATACTTTTGTACCCGTTTACTCCAGCATCTTCACAAGGTCCTTTGCTGTTGTTCTGGGATTGATTTGCACTTTTCGCACCAAAGTGTGTTAATCTCCAGGAGACAGAATGCATGGTCCCATGGCACGGCTGCGTGGTCCCATGGCGTTATACTTGCGTACTATTGTTTGTACAGATAAACATGGTACCTTCAGGCATTTGGTAGGTCTACAATTTTTTTCTGAGGTCTTGGCTGATTTCTTTTGATTTTGCCATGATGTCAAGCAAAGAGGCACTGGGTTTGAAGGTAGGCCTTGAAATACATCCACAGGTACACCTCCAATTGACTCAAATTATGTCAATTGGCCCTATCAGATGCTTATAAAGCCATCACAACATTTTCTGGAATTTTCCAAGCTGTTTAAAGGCACAGTCAACTTAGTGTATGTAAACTTCTGACCCACTGGAATTGTGATACAGTGTTTTATAAGTGAAATAATCTGTCTGTAAACAATTATTGGAAGAATTACTTGGGTGATGCACAAAGTAGATGTCCTAACTGATTTGCCAAAACTATAGTTTGTTAAAAAGACATTTGTAGAGTGGTTGAAAAACTAGTTTTAATGACTCCAACCTAAGTGTTTGTAACCTTCCGACTTCAACTGTATGGTTAACCTATTCCAATAATTTTGCAATTCCAATGGTTTCATGGTCTATTTACCCAAACTTGGTGGGAATGAAGCTGACATCAGAGGTCTCTCTTGGACCTGTTGTCAGTAGGGCTGTACAATTCATTGATTTAAAAAAAAATCAAAATTGCAATTATGACATGTGAAATATATCCATAGGCTATATCTCAACATGCTGCAATTTTTTAAAATGTAAAACATTTGAAAATAATGTTCAAATGTAATAAGAATCCCTCGTGAAAACTCTGATCAACACTGTAACAACAACTTCTACTGTACCTTTTATTAGTTCTTATGCCAAACACCACCAACCATAGAATCAGAATACTGATGTTATTTATATTATTCCAACAGCTCACCCAAGCGTTTTGATCTAAATAGTAAAATCGTAATTGCACATTTAAAAAAAAAAATCACAATTCGATTATTTGCCCATATCTTGCAACCCTAGTATGATATGACGTCCAAATCCAGACCTTTACTTTATCACTGTATCACAGGATGATGACGACTTTCCCGGGACAAAGACATACTTACAACAGGTGTATCTCACTGGTCACCCCCAAAGCCAATTCCTCCTTTGGCCGCCTCTCCTTACAGTTCTCTGCTGCAAATGACTGGAACGAACTACAAAAATCACTGAAACTGGAGACACTTATCTCCCTCACCAGCTTTAAGCATGAGCTGTCAGAGCAGCTCACAGATCACTGCACCTGTACATAGCTGTACATTCTACTTTGCACATTCATCTACTGCACATCTACCATTCCAGTGTTTAATTGCTATATTGTCTTTACTTTGCCACCATGGCCTATTTATTGCCTTACCTCCCTAATCTCACCTCATTTGCACACATTGTATATAGACTTGTTTTTTATGTGTCAAACTGCTTTGCTTTATCTTGTCCAGGTCGCAGTTGTAAATGAGAACTTGTTCTCAACTTGCCTACCTGGTTAAATAAAGGTGAAATAAAAAAATACTTCATCCATCTGGACATCAGACCCCGGTCCCGCGGAAAGATGATCGTTCTTGCAATAGCAGAGTGTTCCAAAGACATCAGCTCCATGATGGTCACCCTGCCTACCAACTGAGAATAGACCCCTGCAACTTCAAGGTGCCTCCCCTATTTCTTTTGATGTACTGTTCCAACATATATTAGAAATTTAATGTACATATTTGACACCCATGATTACTTTGTGTGTGTTCATTTCTACAGTAATTATTATTCAACATGTCCTCATCTGGGATTTGAACTCTCAAACTCTTGGTTCACAGCATTCCGATTTTCCTGCTACTCCACCATAAATTCACCTGTATTCCTACACTTTGGACTTAAAAGTAAATCTCATCTTTGTATAGTGGTGATTCGGGAGTATCATTAAAACAGAATAAAATGCCCCACCAACATTAGACAACTATACAGAAAACCCTCAAATTGATTAAATAAGTTAATTAAAGCATTGATGAGAGAATAGTCAGATTAACTGATAACTAAAATAGCAGTCAGATGGCATTCTGTTGCTCAGTGGAGATATCTATTATAGGTCATGAATGGTTAGGGGACTTCTGAGAATGCTTCAGACTTATTGATGCAGTAGAAAGTTCAGTTACCCCAAATCCAGAGGTCATGTCAAATGTAATCATATTGTTATTGATTCAACATTTGCACACTATTTTAGCCGAACAGCATACCACTTACCTTAAAACCAACATACATACAATTTCAGTACTTCCCTTACAAAAAAAGTGAAGATAACGGTTTTCACATGTTGAGCCAAAATGTTCATAGCTCCTCCTCCTTCTTATAGCTCAATCACAGGCCTACATCATGCAGTTTGTTATTTGTTCCTTTGTGTTTTGTTTATTTTTCGCACAGCTTCTTTGTCACTGTATGGGTGATGAGTTCAATCCTGTCGCGCACGCAGCCATGGACAAATACCTCTCGGTCTTTGCAGCCCTCCTGGCAGAGAAATACAGATAAGGAGATTAATAGAAACCAAATGTTGCTGTTTCATTAACTTAGTATACATGTTTTATTCGTGTGTTTTTATTTTGTAATAAAACATGACAAAACCCCTCATGAGTTATCTTGTGTGATTAACACTACAATGTGGAGGAAATCGTTACTTGTTCAGCTGTATTATGTTCTGTCGTTCAGTAGTCACAGAGTTGCCAACAATACTGATTTGATATCAATTAAACCGTCTGCGGTGGACCATACATTTCTAACTGACAACAGATGGATATAATTTGTTGAAGGCAAAATTAAGTATAAAGTGTTGTAAAAATGTATTTTAATTATGTTTTTACTAAACGAGTCATTATTGACATCATTGTGGCGCAAGGGCACTCAATGCCCCAGGTAGAAAGCCAAATGGCACAGTGCGTAAAGGCGACGTTTCAAAGTGGACTATCGTTGCGTAATGTTTTGATTATCCTGCAGCTACATACAGTTGCTCTTTAATATATTGGCACCCTTGCACTCTACAATGTATTGCAATGGACCATAATGTTCTGTGTGAATGGCTATTTTTTACCCTATATGCCCCTGCAATTTACCACAGTTGAGAAATTATACAGTAAAGGAGAATCACCTAGTCCGGGACATTTTCTTAAAACTTGAAGTGAAAATCTCAATCTAAGTATTTTTTGTTGTTGTCCTGTGCTGTTGTAAATCAAACAAATACATGCGTGAACACCAAACGTTTTTTCAACGTCAACTTACCTGAAAATAAATAGTGAATCGTGCATGGGGGCCAATATATTATAGCGCAACTAGGCCTAAGTGAGGCACATCGGGCCTATGTGAGGCCCATCACGTATGTAAACATATACCATCTGAAGCTATAAATAACAATGTTATCATTTGTGTCTCCTTTTGGCAAATGTTTTATTCGTCACTGATTTAAATTTAGATTATTGCCACATTTATTAAATTAATGTTCTATCAGTTTAAAAAATGAACACGTAGGCATGTTTATCATGGCAAGAAAGAAGTTCGAGAGTTTTCCTTTTTGAGCTTCATTTGGAGTCAAATAATGGGTGGAGGTCTTGCTATTGGAGATGCGTGTTTTTATTTGTTGCAGATAAAGGCATCTACAAAGAATACGCAAACGGAGCGACAGAGTGTATAACGCAGTGTCGCAATGCCGTTTTTCGTTACGAAATGTTCTGCTGCTTGTAGTGCGGTCCGAAATTCGACTTTTCCCGTGTCACATGAAAATTGTAACGCACTGTGTCTTACCTTCCGTAGCGGTGGGGACAGTGCTGTGCAGACAATGAAGCTTGCTTTGTTCCTTGATCTGATCTATACGCTATGCATCAAAGTAGCCTATTTTGCATTGATAAGCAAATGTAATCTCAGCGAATGTTCAAACAATAAACCAAACAACATTGTAGCCTTATTAGAATCCCTTCCAATATGTATTTTGTTTCGAAGTCATATTTAGTGATTCCAGGTTACTGTTAAAAACAGCTGCGAAATATAGTGCCTTGCAGAGGTATTCAGACCCCTTGGATTTTTTCCCCACATTTTATTGTGTTACAAAGTGGGGTTAAACTTGATTTCATTTATATTTTTTTATCAACAATCTACACAAAATAATGTCAAAGTGGAATAAAAAAACTACATATAAAAATGATTCAAATTACATAACGAAAATGTAGTCATTGCATAAGTATTCAGCTCCCTGAGTCAATACATGTTAGAAACACCTTTGGCATCGATTACAGCAGTGAGTTATCTTGGGTAAGTCTATAAGAGCTTTCCATACCTGGATTGTGCAATATTTACACATTATTCTTTTCAAAATTATTCAAGCTCTGTCAAGATGTTGGGGATCATGACTAGACAGCGATTTTCAAGTCTTGCCATAGATTTTCAAGTGGATTTAAATCAAATCCATATATTTTCAAGCAGATTTAAATCAAAACTGTAACTTGGCCACTCGGGAAAATTCACTGTCTTAGTAACAACTCCAATGTAGATTTGGCCTTGTGTTTTAGGTTATTGTCCTGCTGAAAGGTGAATTCCTTCCCAGTCTCTGGTGGAAAGCAGACTGAAACAGGTTTTCCTCTGGGCTTTTGCCTGTGCAAATCCCATATATTTTTATACTGATAAATTCCCCAGTATTTGCCGATGTCAAGCATACCATACATACCATGATGCAGCCACCACCATGTTTGAAAATAAGCAGGTAGTTACTCAGTGATGTGTTTTGTTGGATTTGCCCAAAACATAAGGCTTTGCATTAAGGCCAAAACGTGTATTCCTTTGCTTTGCTTATTACTTTACTGTCTTGTTGCATACAAGATGCACGTTTTGGAATATTTGTATTCTGTAAATGTGTATTCTTCTTTTCACTCTGTCATTTAGGTCATTATTGTGGAGTCACTACAATGTTGTTGATCCATCCCTAGTGTTCTACCATCACAGACATTGAACTCTGTAGCTGTTTTAAAATCACCAATGGCCTCATGGTAACATCCCTGAGAAGTTATAATCCTGTCCTGCAGCTCAGTTCAGAAGGTCAACTGTATCTTTGATGTGACTGGGTGGTTTAATATATAACCCACAGCATAATTATTAACTTGACCATGCTAAATGAGATATTCAATGTCTGATTTGTTATTGTTACCCATCATGGCCCTTATTTTTTAAAATAAAAAAATGTAACTAGACACGTCAATTAAGAACTGCCTTGTTCAGGGGCAGAATGATTTTTACCTTGTCAGCTCGGGGATTCGATCCATCAACCTGCTGCCCCACTAGTCTACCTGAAGCTGCTCTTTGAATCCCTGGTCTTTGTAGTTGAATCTGTGCTTGAAATTCAATACTTGACTGGGGGACCTTACAAATGTTATGTATGGGTGCAACACAGTCTCACAATCAATTCGTGCATATATGTACAAAATGCATTTCAGGAAATTTCGTGCGTTTGATGGGTGACAGAGGAAGGGTTAGTCATTCAAAAATCATGTCAATCCCTATATTTCACACTGAGTAAGTCCATGTAATTTATTATGTAATTTGTTAAGCCAAATTGTACTCCTGAACTAATTTAGGCTTGCCTAAACAAAGGAGCTGAATACTTACGCAACGACTATATTTGAGTTATAAAATACATTTAAAAAGACAATTAAATAAATATTAATCCCACTTTGTAACACAATAAAATGTGAAGACATATAAGTGGTCTGAATACTTTTGCAATTGACTGCTTTCTCTCCATGACCAAAACTTGATGACATTCTATTTTTGGCGAATATGGGAGCAATACATTGACGCAGCATAACAAACTGGGATAGGTTTGTGTAGGTTATACCCGTAAGTATAACAATATTTGCCATGGCATATTATTTAATTATACATCTGATTATTTCACATGGTATCTGGGAAGCTAATCAACTTCACAAAATCAATTCAACTTCCAAATTGCTGTCTTGGTTTAGCTTGGCATTAAATAAGCAGCCTATTTTGCATTGATAACCAAATATAATCTCAGGGACTGTTCTAACAATAAACCAAGCAACATTGTAGCCTTATAGAATCCCCCCCAAAATGATTTTGTTTAGAAGTGATAATGTTGTTCTAGGCTAAAACAGATAGCCATGTGCTCTTTTTCTCCCTGACAAAAATTATGACATTCTATTTTTAGCTGATATGGGAGCAATACATTGAAGCAGCATTTCAAATTATGATAATGTTGTAGGTTACACTAGGATAATGTTGTAGGTTATATTAGGATGATGTTGTAGGTTACACTGGCAAATATAATAACATTTGCCAGGGCATATTATTTAATAATAAATCTGATTATTTAATGTGAAAATGTCAGAAGCTTAAAGGCTAGCTTGCAGTGTTTAGCCAACTAGCTAGCAAGACAAGACAAGACTCTTCTTTTTCTTTCACAACAAATGAGAAGGCAACAACAAAACCCAAGAATCCACCCAAAAAGGTATTTTGTTTAGAAGTAATAACTAGTGATTATAGGCTATAGTGAAATAGTAGAACCTGCTGTAGTCAACTAGCTAGCCATGTGCTTTGTTCTCCATGACGTTCTATTTTAGCTGATATGGAAATGAATACACAAGCAGTATATCAAACTGGGATAATGTTTTAGGTTACGCCGGCAAGCAGAATAATATTTGCAGGCTGATTATTTCACATGGCAATGTGGGAAGCTAAAAAAAGGCTAGCTATAGCTTGCTATGTTTTTAGTCAGGCTGCCAGCTAGCTACTACTACCAAGGGAAGGCGACTCTTCCTTGTTAACACTAAATTAAAATACAAAAATAAAAAACTTTTGTTTAAGCCCCCTGTGAATGGGAGTGGGACTGTGAGGATATTGTGTTACCAAATGGTGTCTGCTACTCCAAAAAATCCCACTCCGCCCATGTGCACGCACGCACATAGATCAACGAAATGGAGGTTCTTGTAACACTGTTCCATTAACTTATTATACATACAGTATTTTATTAATGAATGTGCTTTTATTTTGTAATAAAACATGACAAAACCCCTAATGAGTTATCTTGTGTCATTAACACTAAAATGTGGAGGAAATCGTTACTTGTTCAGCTGTATTAGCTGTTCTGTCGAACAGTAGTGACAGAACTGATATAAACTAAACCGTCTGCGGTGGGCCATACATTTCTAATTGGCAACTAATGGATATCATTTGTTGAAGCCACAATTATTTTTATTTATTTATTTTATTTCACCTTTATTTAACCAGGTAAGCAAGTTGAGAACAAGTTATCATTTACAATTGCGACCTGGCCAAGATAAAGCAAAGCAGTTCGACACATACAACGACACAGAGTTACACATGGAGTAAAACAAACATACAGTCAATAATACAGTAAAAAAACAAGTCTATATACAATGTGAGCAAATTAGGTGAGAAGGGAGGTAAAGGCAAAAAAGGCCATGGTGGCAAAGTAAATACAATATAGCAAGTAAAACACTGGAATGGTAGTTTTGCAATGGAAGAATGTGCAAAGTAGAAATAAAAATAATGGGGTGCAAAGGAGCAAAATAAATAAATTAATTAAATACAGTTGGGAAAGAGGTAGTTGTTTGGGCTAAATTATAGGTGGGCTATGTACAGGTGCAGTAATCTGTAAGATGCTCTGACAGTTGGTGCTTAAAGCTAGTGAGGGAGATAAGTGTTTCCAATTTAAGAGATTTTTGTAGTTTGTTCCAGTCATTGGCAGCAGAGAACTGGAAGGAGAGGCGGCCAAAGAAAGAATTGGTTTTGGGGGTGACTAGAGAGATATACCTGCTGGAGCGTGTGCTACAGGTGGGAGATGCTATGGTGACCAGCGAGCTAAGGGGGGACTTTACCTAGCAGGGTCTTGTAGATGACATGGAGCCAGTGGGTTTGGCGACGAGTATGAAGCGAGGGCCAGCCAACGAGAGCGTACAGGTCGCAATGGTGGGTAGTATATGGGGCTTTGGTGACAAAATGGATTGCACTGTGATAGACTGCATCCAATTTGTTGAGTAGGGTATTGGAGGCTATTTTGTAAATGACATCGCCAAAGTCGAGGATTGGTAGGATGGTCAATTTTACAAGGGTATGTTTGGCAGCATGAGTGAAGGATGCTTTGTTGCAAAATAGGAAGCCAATTCTAGATTTAACTTTGGATTGGAGATGTTTGATATGGGTCTGGAAGGAGAGTTTACAGTCTAACCAGACACCTAAGTATTTGTAGTTGTCCACGTATTCTAAGTCAGAGCCGTCCAGAGTAGTGATGTTGGACAGGCGGGTAGGTGCAGGTAGCGATCGGTTGAAGAGCATGCATTTAGTTTTACTTGTATTTAAGAGCAATTGGAGGCCACGGAAGGAGAGTTGTATGGCATTGAAGCTTGCCTGGAGGGTTGTTAACACAGTGTCCAAAGAAGGGCCGGAAGTATACAGAATGGTGTCGTCTGCGTAGAGGTGGATCAGAGACTCACCAGCAGCAAGAGCGACCTCATTGATGTATACAGAGAAGAATTAAATATAAAGTGTGTTAAAAATGTTTTTCAATTAGGTTTTTACTAAACAAGTCTGTCACTACTGACACGTCAGAGGATGGGAAACTTGGTCCCAATTTGAGGATTGTAACTAAAGGTTTGTTTGTAAATGTTTCAATAAATCTCAAACGATGGCATCAAATTGATCTGAAAGTACAGCCCATGCCCTTGACTAGATCAGTATACCAGATTAGCAACGCAAAATCATTCAAATGCAATTCAACATATTACATTATTCACAACCCCAACATGATGGCGAAAGTAATGAAAAGTATATGAATAAATATGCTATTGCGTATGGATATTTCGGAAAGAGGTGAAAGTGCAGGCTTTAACCTCAGGGTTAGCGCCTGGCAGAGAGCAATTGGCACTGTGCCTAAAGTAGGCTTTTTAAAGTTGGCTATCATTGGTAGAGTGACGTTTTTATTATCCTGCAATAGTAAGTATATTAAAGTATAAATACATTTGTTATAATTTTGTGTCTCCAGCAAATATTTTGATTAACCAATTATTTGATATTGATTTAAATTTTATTTAAATTTTGATAGGACATAAATTGATTTAATGTCATCAATTTAGGGGGTAAATGAACATGCACGCATGTTTATCATGGCACGAATGACGTTTGTTAATAATTTAACCACATACAGGGTATTTATGAAGAGGTAATCATTTCATGGAGTCTGAGTGTGGTGTGGTGCCAGGACAACAACCTCTCCATCAAGGTGAGCAAGACAAAGGAGCTGATCGTGGACTACATGAAAAGGACGGCCGAACAGGCCCCCATTCACATCGAGTTTCAAGTTCCTTGGTGTACACATCACCAACAAACTGTCATGGTCCAAACACACCAAGGCAGTCGTGGAGGGCACGACAATACCTTTTCCCCCTCAGGAGACTGAAAATATTTGGCATGGGTCCCCAGATCCTCAGAATATTCTACAACGGCACCATAGAGAGCATCCTGACCGGTTGCATCACCGCCTGGTATGGCAACTGCTTGGCATCCGACAGTAAGGCGCTACAGAGAGTAATGCGTCCGGCCCTGTACATCACTGGGGCCAAGCTTCCTGCCATCCAGGACCTATATACCAGGCGGTGTCAGAGGAAGGCCCAAAAATTGGTCAAAGACTCCAGTCACCCAAGTCATAGACTGGCAAGTGGTACCAGAGCGCCAAGTCTAGGTCCAAAAGGTCTTTAACAGCTTCTACCCCCAAGCCATAAGACTGCTGAACAATGAATCAAATGGTCACCCGGACTATTTACATTGACACCCTGCTGCTACTCGCTGTTTATTATCTACGCACAGTCACTTTACCCCTACCTACATGTACCCTGCACGTTGACTCGGTACCGGTACTCCTTGTATATAGACTCGTTATGGTTCTTTTATTGTCTTACTTTTAATTACATTTTTTACGTCAGTATATTTAGCAAATGTTTTATTAACCATATTTATTGAACTGCATTGTCGAGGACAAAAGGGCTTGTAAAGTAAGCATTTCACGGTAAAGTCTACAGATGTTGCATTTGGCGCATGTGACAAATGAAATTTGATTGGATTTGAAGGAAGAAACACATCTAAAAAGTGGTAAGCAAAGTTAGGTCCAAAAAATGATTCTCGCACAAGTCCAATTCATTTATTGTGTTAGAGGTTTCATGATGCTTGAATCGAAACCAAAGTAGAAAATGTAAAGATTGTTCTATACATCAATTGGGGTTTCTGTAAGCTTCAATATGAGGTCCTAAACCTAGCATGATAGTGCATTCTTGTAGCTGTGTGGGCTACTAAACATTTTAATAGACACTGTTATTCAGAGAGAGTTACAGAAGTCAGTGTATATATTTCCATACCTTCTATCTGTACTGGTCCCCCATGGGAATCAAACGCACAACCCTGGTGTTGCAAGCACCATGCTCTACCAATTGAGCCACAGGGGACCCTATATAGTTGAATTGTTTGCCTTGGGGTAAGGTGAGTCAATGGCCATGGGGTAAGTTGAGCCAAAGGTTGAGCCAATGGCTAGCTAAGCAAATGTAAGTGTTTTCTTCCCAGGCATAATGCAATACATGTTAAAAGTGTTTGTTTTTTAACCTCAGGGTGTTTGTTATGTGTTAAGCCTGTGTTAAAATATGCTTAAAATTATTCAAAGACAAAAAACAAAAAAAGTTATTTTGATTGTCTTTGGGAAATAAAGATTTTTTTAAAGGTATTGGTAACATTTCATTCAGTACAGAAATGTGAAGGTGGCTTTATTAATCATGTCCCATACCCGGGGTAAATTATGCCAATAAACCACTTTTTTTTAGACAAGCTATGTTTTTAGACAACTTCAAGGTAAGATACAAAAGAACATTGAAGTGCACTTTTTTTGCGCGTGCAAAGTATAGCATATGTCATTACACCACTCGATCAAGCTACCCCCAAAGACATTCTAAACATCTCACTTCTGCTTTGGTTTGTTCTCTTTTACAGCTGTTGTCTGACTGTCTGACTGTCTGACCATCGTCATCGCTGCGAAGATGGGCACCGCCTTCACCCCCGAGTATCAGGCATCCTTCCAGAAGTTCTTGTCCATGGTGGTGTCCGCTCTGGGCAGGCAGTACCACTAGAGTCAGTCCTCTATACCTGACAGAGGAGACGTGTTTCACTCCTCAATGAAAAACAAAAGAAGCATAGAAACATCTGTTTGTTGATTTTGTATGTTTATTTTACTCTTGCGTTAATTGTATACCTCGACAAATTGCACTTTTAAGCATGGATAATAGAATAAGACAAACTTTAAAGTTTTAATGTTTTCATATATAGATGTTAGATCTACACATTATAAATAATACATTAGCCAAGATGAACAAGTTCGCGAATGCAAGCGCATTGCCTAAAAGCTTACAGATTTGGACCGGCTGAATTGTATATTGTTGCTGGCTGTAAAACACGTGACACACAATGTGTTTATTAACATATACAATGTACAAAAACAAAACTATGAAGTGACCACTGTATTTTCTTTTAACTAATAAGAAAACCTGGACCATAAAAACAAACATCAACGCATCATGGATTCTATTTGGGCACGGGTGTGTCCCGGGATAAATACACCTCTTCCCCATTAATTGAGGAGACATTTTGTTAGTTTACTTTCGGCACCCCTCATTATCAAACTTATGCAACCACTCACTTACACACACCATTGTTAATTGTATTTACATTACCTCAGTTAATACATATCTGTTATTCCTCATCTCCACCATGTCTCCCTTTTTGTTACTGGACTTTGAGCCAATTTGTGACAATGTACTTAATTTGTTAGTGGATTACATCAAACACTACAATATGATCATTGGATAGATACACATTCACTGTGGATGGGAGCAGTGCTGTCTTGTTGTCACAACTCATCCATTGTTTGGAATTGTTTGCTCCACAAGATCTAAAACTGTCTTTAGAAAGGCAAGTTGAACAGGGCAGGACAAACTGAACCTAGCTCTATTAGGCAGGGGTGTCAAACTCATTCCACAGAAGGCCGAGTGTCTGCAGGTTTTTCATTTCAATTAACAGCTAGACAACTTAACCAGGTGAAGGGAGTTCCTTAGTAAAGTGTGACCTTAATTTATCAATCAAGTGTGGAACAAAAACCTGCAAACACTCGGACCTCTCATGGTAGGAGTTTGACACGTGGATTAAAGTAATTAACCACTCAAGATAGTCTAATCAGGTGTGTAGATGTTGCCCAGAACAAAACCCTGCGCCCACCATGAAACTCCATAGACTGTCGCCTAGCTATCTGAAACTGAGTAGGCCTATAGCTAAGATTTTAATTGAAAACATTGACAGATCAGTGAAAAATGCATAGTGGGTTGAGAAATGTCGTAAAAAGCTATAAATCAATCTCCATTACATACTAGCGATTACAACCACATTGTTTCATTGCATACTTCACTTACCGGGAAAGAGGATGATCGCATGGGAGGATCGGGTACGTTCCAAGTTGCCTTGGTTGAAGTCATGATGCGCATTTGTGTTGTAGGTCAACATACACAGAATAAGAATATACATTCAAACTGCCTGTAAATGCGTTTCTTAGATGTATTTAATATTCTTCTATAAACCGAACAACGCAGAAAGTAACGTCCCCTGCAGCAGATTGTGCTGCAATACATTGGCTTGAAGTTTTTTTTTTTTTTTTTTTCACCTTTAAGTTGCCAATTTACAGTACTGATCTTGGGTCAGTTTTCCGTTATTGTCTCGTACGACTTGGGGAGAGAAAGCAACAACCTGCAAGGGTTTCGATCGGCCAAAATATGTTTTCTGACTGCAATGAGTGCAACACACACAAATATTAAGTGAAATCAAGCATAGAAAACAGCATTTGCCATTGATAATGTATTTAGATGTTCCCTGGCAAAGAACCCAAAGAGTGCCATTACTAGGAGTGTTCTCTGAACGGGTTCAAAATGCCTACATGTTGAATATCCTATTGTCTGCAGCAAATGAATGTATCAAAAAGCATTGGTTAAATGAGGACATTCATACTACGGAAGTGTGGCGTGGTAGATTGAAAGAAATTTATTTAATGGAAAAATCACCAATAAAATAAATCTGAAGACAGATGTATGTATGTAGGCTAAACATTGGAACCGCTCATTGAAAAATACTATTGTGTAGACATGACTTGGTCTTAAAGCAACCAAACATTTGTTAATGTTATATTTTATTTTTTTGCATCTATTTCATTAATACTTTATTTACTTTAGTTTCTTAATTCTATAGTTATATTGTTTGTTGTAATAGCCTGTATCTCAGACGACCATAACCTTAATAATAATCACCCTACTTACTTCACAAACAATAATTCTACTAGTTGACTGCACAGACACTCACTCCGCCGTGGTCGTGAATGGGCATGAGTGCTGGACACGCCGCCACCCAGACCCTACTGTTGTCTATTACACATACTAATGCTTCGTTCAGGTGCTATCGGAGTTTTCGGAAATTCCTAGTTCCGACTGGGAAGATTCACTTGAATGACCCTCCAAATAGGAATTACAAGTGGGAAATGAGAAAAATATGTTGCCAATCTTATTGGTTTAAGAATGGTTCCGACTTCAAAAGCACTTGAATACAATCATGTCGGAGTCTCAACTGCCCAGTTTCTTATTTCTCACGAGAATGTGAAGCCAGCATAAGACATCATTCAAATCCTAGTCGGTACTGGGAAAATTACATTTCTGACTTGCTAACTGATTGAACGCGTTAAAGTAGCTTAAGTATATAACATGATTGACATGACCGTAATAATCATCACGGAAAGGCCTTGGAAGTGCCATAAGTGTAAGCCAACATAATTCATTATTTTACAATAACCTGTGTAACGTAATAAATGCGTTATGAAGAAAAGTGTTTACTGTTGCCTACACGAAAAAAAGAGCCTTTCTGATTACAAGTGCACCAGTATCCCAAAGTATTAAGCGAAATCAAGCATGGAAAACAGCATTGACATTAAAACAATTTTTCCCACGAATTAAGTCGCACGTAAATGTGTTTATTTTCTCACAAATTCTGTTCAAGTTTAAAACACTATATATAAGCATACAACTACACATTTTAAAACAGGGTTAAATAAAGACACACTTTCTGCATATTCATAACGTTGAATTAGCCATAAAGAGGAACACAAATAAAATATAGGCTATCCTGTCTTTGGTTGTTGCAAGGGCTTGTGTGTAGCCTACTGGTTAAATGTGTGTCTTTTCGCACGAATTAAGCCGCACAAAATTTGCTGAAATGCATTATGTACATAATGCACGAATTGAATGTGAGATTGTGTTGGCAACACATAATCCAAAACACAACCAAAACAAACTGCAAATGTATCCAACACGTTTGTTGTCACATTGCGTGCTAGGGAATATGGGACCAAACACTAAACTTTTGACTACTCTAAAATGTATGGCATTGGCATGGCATTAGTTTCATTCCAACCCTGCCTCCTGAGAGTGCACCTGTGCGGTAGTTGATGGGCTGTAATTTCAGATCAATTTGACGCCCTCGTTTGAGATTTTCTTAGGCCTAATTAAAAGCGTGAGAAATAAACTTTTAGTTACAATCAAAACATCGGGACCATGTTTTCCCACCCTCTGACGTGTTATCTGCAACAAACACGCTTCTGTGTAATCTCCTACAACAAGACTCCACCCATTAGTGACTCCAAATGAAGCTCCTTTATATCTGGAAACTTCGTCATTCGTCATTCGTGCGGTGATAAACATGCCTCCGTGTTCATTTTTTTAAAAATTGATAGGATATTGATTCATTGAAAGTGCCAAGAATCAACATTTAAATCAGCGGTGAATAAAACACGGTGACAAGAAAGGATATACGGGTTATTTATACTTTTGTAGCCAGTATTACATGCCTGTCCAATACAGTCATATTAATAATTTAGATATTCCACATCGAGGTTAAAAAAAATGTCCTGAACCAAATTATTCAGAATTTGGTTGAAGGCAGGTGATTCTTGCTTACTGTGTAATTTGGTTCACGTGGCTAATTCTTGAACGGTGGTGGTCATGCTGTCCCTGGACGTTGGCACCATGTATAACACTTTAAAAGTACCAAATAATATAGTGGCGAGAATGGGTTCATAGGATGACAGAAAGGACACAAGATCAGTTAGACAACAAAGCAAGCGTTCTATCATGCAGGAACTACACTATATATACAAAAGTATGTGGACTCCCCTTCAAATATGTGGATTTGTCTATTTCAGCCACACCCGTGTCGTCAATGAACAGCATTCTCATATAGGTGTTCCTTTTGTCAATGTGGGAATGGGCAGAGGAGAGGAGATTATGTTATCTGTGGATCTGTTGGGCGGCAATGTGAATTGGAGTTGGCCTAGGGTTTCCGGGATGATGGTGTGGATGTGAGCCATGACCAGCCTTTTAAAGCACTTCATGGCTACCGATGTGAGTGCTACGGGGCAGTGGTCATTTAGGCAGGTTACCTTCACTTTCTTGGGCACAGGGATTATGGTGGTCTGCTTGAAACATGTAGGTATTACAGACCCGGTCAGGGAAAGTTTGAAAATGTAAATGAAGACACTTGCCAGTGGGTCCGACCGCGCATGTTCTTGGTACACGTTAATCGGTCTGTGTAATGATCGTGCTGTTCAATCAGCTTCTTGATATGCCACACCTGTCAGGTTGATGGATATCTTGGCAAAGGAGAAATTCTCAGAGATATAAACACATTTGTGCACAGAATGTGAGAGAAATAAGCTTCATGCGGTATGGAACATTTCTGGAGATATTTTATTTCAACTCGTGAAACAAGGAACAAAAACTTTACATGTTGCGTTTACATTTATGTTCAGTGTAATTAGCCTGCCTGCCTAATATAACTCGCCTGCCTAATATAATTAGCCTGCCTGCCTGACTGTCTAACTGACTAAACTTAACGTCAAATGGCCTAATGTATAAAAGTGGTTTTCTATACATCTCTTTGACTCAGATGTTGTCACTAGTTACCACAAATTCAAAATTGGCTGTATAGTAAAAATTCAAGAAAACAAAAATGTGCTGTGTGGTTAGGGTTAAAGTTAGAGTTAAAATCTGATTTTAAGAAACTTGTAGAAAAAGGCGGGGTTTAGCCATAATTACGACTTTGTGGCTGTGGTAACTAGTGACGACTAGGACATAATTCTAGGCCTCAGGAACTAACAACCTTGAACTTGCTAAAACGCCACTCTGTTCCACATAACATGATAAAGTAGCAGAAGTTTAACTGTTATCATTGTTCATCTGCAAGTTCTATCAGTTTCATATCTACCAACGTCTAATGATGTTTACATAAATCAGAATGACTATATAGTCTTGAGGCCCAGAAGCATTTTTGTAATCTATATTTTTATTTCACCTTTATCTAACCAGGTAGGCTAGTTGAGAACAAGTTCTCATTGACAACTGCGACCTGGCCAATATAAAGCAAAGCAGTGGGACACAAACAACAACAGAGTTACACATGGAGTAAACAAACATACAGTCAACAATACAATAGAGAAAGTCTATATACAGTGTGTGCAAATGATATAGGATAAGGGGGGTGAGGTAATAAATAGGCCACAGTGGTGAAATTATTACAGTATGGCAAATTAAACAATGGGGTGATAGATGTGCAAAGGATGAGTGTGAAAGTAACGATACTGGGGTGCAAAGGAGCAAAATAAATAAAATAACAATATGGTGATGAGATAGTTGGATGGGCTATTTACAGATGGGCTATGCCTGTCTGAGAAGTAGTTGGTGAACCAGGCAAGGCAGTCATTAGAGAAACCAAGGCTGTTGAGTCTGCCGACAAGAATGTGGTGATTGACAGAGTCGAAAGCCTTGGCCAGGTTGATGAATACAGCTGCACAGTATTGTCTTTTATCAATGGTGGTTATGATATCGTTTAGGATCTTGAGCGTGGCTGAGGTGCACCCATGACCAGCTCGGAAACCAGATTACATAGCGGAGAAGGTACGGTGGGATCCGAAATGGTCGGGTGATCTATTTGTTAACTTGGCTTTCGAAGACCTTAGAAAGGCAGGGTAGGATAGATATAGATCTGTAGCAGTTTGGGGCTAGAGTGTCTCCCCCTCTTCAAGAGGGATGACCGCGGCAGCTTTCCAATCTTTGGGGATCTCAGATGATACGAAAGAGAGGTTGAACAAGCTAGTAATAGGGGGTGCAACAATTTCAGCTGATAATTCTAGGAAGAGAGGGTCCAGATTGTCTAGCCCTGCTGATTTGTAGGGGTCCAGATTTTGCAGCTCCTCCAGAACATCAGCTATCTGGATTTGGGTGAAGGAGAAATGGGGGAGGCTTGGGCAAGTTGCAGAGAGGGGTGCAGGGCTGTTGACCGGGGTAGGGGAGGCCAGGTGGAAAGCATGGCCAGCCATAGAAAAATGCTTGTTGAAATTCTCAATTATTGCGGATTTATCGGTGGTGACAGTGTTACCTAGCCTCAGTGCAGTGGGAAGCTGGGAGGAGGTGCTCTTATTCTCCGTGGACTTTACATTGTCCCAGAACTTTTCGGAGCTGGTGCTGCAGGCTGCAAATTTATGTTTGAAAAAGCTAGCCTTTGCTTTCCTAACTGCCTTTGTATATTGGTTCCTAACTTCCCTGAAAAGTTGTATATTGCGGGGGCTACTCGATGCTAATGCAGTACGCCACAGGATGTTTTTGTGCTGGTCAAGGGCAGTCAGGTCTGGAGTGATCCATGGGCTATATCTGTTCCTGGTTCAATTTTTTTTGAATGCGGCATGCTTATTTAAGATGGTTAGGAAAGCACTTTTAAAGAATAACCAGGCATCCCCTACTGACAGAATGAGGTCATTATCATTCCAAGGTAACCGGGCCAGGTCGATTAGAAAGGCCTGCCCACTGAAGTGTTTTAGGGAGCGTTTGACAGTGACGGGGGTGGTCGCTTGACCACAGACCCATTACGGACTCAGGCAATGAGGCAGTGATTGCTGAGATCCTGGTTGAAGACAGCAGAGGTGTATTTGGAGGGCAGGTTGGTTAGGATGATATCTATGAGGGTGCCCGTGTTAACGGATTTGGGGTTGTACCTGGTGGGTTGATTGATAATTTGTGTGAGATTGAGCGCATCAAGCTTAGATTGTAGGATGGCCGGGGTGTTAAGCGTGTCCCAGTTTAGGTCACCTAACAGCACGAGCTCTGAAGATAGAGGGGGGGCAATCAATTCGCACATGGTGTTTAAGGCACAGCATAATTGCCCTTTTTGGACGTTTGCCTATTAGCAATGCTCTTTAGCCACCAGGCTATTGGCCTTTTAGCCTTTGGTGCTATTAGCCGCTGCATTTGTACCTTTTACGTCTCCTCATTTACCTTTACACAGTCAACTTGCTAAATTCGGTCTTCAGTATACAGTATATCAACCACACTGTTGAAGGATCTACATATGTTTGTAATATATTTGAACTTGTTACCTTCAAAATGGAATTTGAATAAAGAAAAAAAAAACACGCCAGTAGACCTCCTGCGATAGTACCAGCCCAGTAAACCCAATGGTAGGTCCAGTAGTTGGCCATCACCGCTGGCACCAGAGCCCTGGCTGGCTTCAGACAGGTCCCAGACACATCCCTTCTGCACCAGCACACAGACTGGTTAACTGCTGCACACACTCATATCTAGGATTACAGTCTACACAGAGAGGCTGTTTGGTAAAGGGGACATTCTCAGGCACATGATACAAACTTGGCAATGTTAATGAAACGGACTATTGGTGATTTTTGAGCATGTGGTTATTGTAATAGTCTAGCTAGGGCCAGTTACAGAGACAGGGCTTAGATTAAGCCAAGAGTAGGCCTTAATTAAACTAGGACATTTAAGTATCTTTCATTAAATTTGGCTTAGTTAGTTGGAGACTATGGAGTAATAAGGTAAGTAAGCCTAAATGAGAACACCTAGGCTAAGCATGATTAGGTTAAGTATGAGCACATGCTGTTGGTCTAATGGTGCTCATAAAAACCCGGAATGGAATAGAAAACACAGTTACTGGTGTGAATCTTGAGACAAAACAATGGCAGAGGAAAAAATAATTTGTTCAAAAAACTATAGTGAGTATGAAAAAGATACTAAAACTACTTTTGTGGATCCATCCAGTTATTGAAGGTAAAAATAATACTGCTGCTATTGAGCAGAAGAAAGAATGGTTGGGCTGCAATTTGCAGTTAATTCAATGCAAATGAAAATGTAACCACCAGAAGAGTACAACAACGTCAGGTGAGATTGTAAAGATTTTTTTCGGGCACCAGGCAGGTATTAACCATGCCGAAAGGAAAAGAGTAGAATAGAGAGAGTACCACTACCAGACCCACACACATCAGCAGAAGAGACTGCCTAGAGTGTAGCCTGTTTACCAGATAGCCAGTGGAGAGAAAAGAGAATACACACCATATAAAACCCACATCACAGCACAGGGGTAACCCAAACAAGAATACCTCATACAATAATACTAATAATAATGGCAGAGCAATTCAACAGCAACTTCATACAAGAACGAACCCAGTCATCAACATAGGATTTACAATAATCTGTATTATTTTCTAGTGGATGAGTGCAGAGGGTATGAATGTGGGGGGTGTTCATCGACACAACAAAGGCCTTAAAAATGTCCACAGTCTTCTCGGCCACATGTCATTAGTACACCCCACCTCAATACAGTTCACATAATATACAACTTGTAAGTAACCTACTAAAATGTCCATCCAAATACTTCTGGCAGGGAAATAATAGTCCAGCTCTAATGAACTTCAATGCGAAGTGCATTTAAAAAATAGAGAGTCTGTTGCAGGGTAAAGCACTGGAATGAGAGGGAAGAGAAAGAGAGAGAAAAAGATCAATCTTAGCTGTGGTCTTCAGGCCTGCCGGTGTCTGACTGTCCGATGGTTTGTTGGTTTGTTTGTTAAAGCTTCGCAACAATGTTGCTACTAATCCATGCGATCCATAACGGGCGCGGTCCCAAACAAAAACAACCACGATCTAAAGCGATCACACCGATGATTGAGTTAACTACATTATAAACTACAAACGCTGAAAACAAACAAAACTTCTGCAGCACAGCACACACAATCAAACTGTTGCGCCACCCAAGAGTTCCTCCCCAAAGAGCTGAACGAGCTCTCTTTATTTCCTCCTTCCTTACTGCTCATGCGCTCTTAAAGTGGCAGCGCACGGTGAAGGCTCCGAGCAGATTTCGCCACAAGATATCTTCCTTATTATCAGAATTTCACATTTCTCATATTCATATTTTTGTGACATCACTTATATTGAATTATATCTGCCTTCAAATACTCTGTGGAATGACATTAAACTGGCTTTAAAAAGAGAGAATGCAGAGATCAGAAGAGAGTAATTTACTACTGCTGGTGGACCACCCAAAAAAGACAAGACTGATGAATTGAGTGATTTGCTGTCTGTAATAATAGAGCACCAGATATATACCAGATGATGACCAACCTCTGGATGGTATACCAGACGATGACCAACCTCTGGATGGTATACCAGACGATGACCAACCTCTGGATGGTATACCAGACGATGACCATTTGGACAGTTCAGATGAAGAACTCAGCAAAAATGGTACATATACCAAAGAAATAAAATTGGTTACTTCCTTTGGTAAATATATTCGAATGTCTGTGTCAATCTTTATTTTAATTTTATTCTAAGGACCATATGCGTTTATTTGTGCTTCTAACAGTGTTCTTTTTACAGAGGAAAGGAATGTGAACAGGTTGGAAGAGCCAGTGCACAGTGTGTGTGTACCCTCCACATCTGCTATAGCATCCCGGAGAGAAGACGCTGCCACCACCTTTCAGCAGAGAACAAAAAAGATGACCATGCATGAAAAGTTAGCCAGAGAATTTCATGAGCATAAAATTAAATATCTGAAGGAAGAACATGAAAGGAAAATGAGGAATCTTACAGGTTGAATTGAATATGGAGTTGGAAGAGAGAGTTATGATCCAAAAAATATACAGTAATGAGACAGTTGTGATTACCAGCCATGGTGAACAATATGATATGTAAAAAAATAAAAAAGGTTTTGTCATTTTAATCACCACAAACTACATTTTAAACCAGCCTTGGTTTAGTCACTATTTTAATTTTGTACAGAACAAACATTATCAAAGCAAAAATAAGCCATAATGAATACATTCCATATTCAAATGCATCTCATCTAGTTGAAGTGCTGCAATGTGAAAGCAACTCTGTGTGCAAGTCCTCATTGGTCATTGCCTGCCTCAGCTATTAGCACATCTGCTTGATCCTGATCTTCCATTGGAGGATTCCTGTCACTTCCTGTACTCTTCAGCATCAGGAGTTGATGGACACTTGATGGGAACATGACATCCATCTATACAGCCAATCACTCCCGGGAAGTGACCATATTCATAGAATTGCACTTTATAGTTGGCAGCATCAGGAAACTTGATGTAAAGACTCCTCAGTTCAGGAGTCTTTATCATTCTACACACAGTTGCTTCACTGGCAGCACACAAATCACCAGTTTCACAATGAAAGATTCCAGATGCCAAAAACCTCAAAGCGATCAGAACTTGGGTGAAGACCTTCCTCTTTGAGACAGCGAGGAAAGTCTAGGTTCAAGCAAAGATACAGTTGAAGTCGGAAGCTTACATACACCTTAGCCAAATACATTTCAACTCAGTTTTTCAGTGCATGTTGGTCTTCATTTAGATATTCCAAATCATCCATGCTCCCTTTTTATTTTTTTATTTTACCTTTATTTAACTAGGCAAGTCAGTGAAGAACAAATTCTTATTTTCAATGACGGCCTAGGCACAGTGGGTTAACTGCCTGTTCAGGGGCAGAACGACAGACTTGCCAGCTCGGGAGTTTTGAACTTGCAACATTCCACTCTAACCACTAGGCTACCCTGCCGCCCCTCACAAACAATACTAAGCAGAAGTAAAACCTGCCTCTTTGAAGGATTCATTTCCGCTTCAATTTAGTCCTGGAGTAGCTCTAATCCTCCCTCTTGCAATCGGCTTTGTTTAATCCAAAACAGGCTAAATCTATGACTATTTTAAGATAAGACTGTGCAAGTCGCTTTGAGTTAAGACAGCTCAAACAGGCATTTTATTCTGGGACTAGGCTTAAGCCTTGTCTGTGAAACCAGCCCTATTTAATAGGGCAGATTTAAAAATGTAATGTTATATTCTTAAATATTGTACAATTTAATTAATATATTCTTTCAGCTCACCCTGCTAGAATGTTGATGATGACCGTAAAGCCTACCAGGAAAGGCACCATGGGACTTTTGCTCTTTGAGTTAACTGCCACTAGCAACACTACCATGGAAACCAGGCACATAATGGCAATCTCTCCAAAGATTTGCCCCCACCAGCTGGTCCTCTGATTGGAGGATGGTAAACGCCACTCCAGTGGCATTGGTGTAGTTCTCCTTTGATATCATCTGAAGGACAGTATACAACTGTCAACTGCTGACCTACATGTTGCAGGTGCTAAGCACAGCAGGACACTACTTCACATTAGTGACAAATCTATTCAGAAAAAGTGCTAGGCCTACACATATAATGAATTGATTAATTGATTGATTTTCTTAACTTTATAAGCATGCCTTTCCCTAACCTTGTATCCAGGCTCAAAGAGAACCAGCTGGTGGAAGAGAATGTCCTTTCCGCTATAGAATTATAATTTGTTCTCCCTTTATACCACTGCAACTGTTCATTAGAGGTTACCGCAGGTGAACATTAATAACCCAACTGACCTTTGACATGGCAGCTCCCAGCACCCCTCCTATTAACTGGCTGATAAGGTATGGCATAACCATGAACAGTTGCATGCCGCCACACAATTAGATGGTGAAGGGAGGGTTTAAATGGGACCCATTCAGTTGCATGAAAATGTTAGGTTCCAATTCTCAGAGTAAAAAACTCAACGGACCTTATGAAAGCTGAACAAAGTTTATTCTGCCCAAAGGATCAATACAGCTGCATTCAGACCAAAAGTTAACACATTCCAAGCTTAGTTGCACACACTACATACCTTCCTCCTATAACTTCTGGTGTAGACCCTTTAAACCTCAGCACTCCATCAGTGACATGAATAAGTATATTTCATACTCTCAGAACCCAACAAAAATAAAAGCCTGAACACTGATTTAGTTATTCAAATTAAATTATATTAAATTATTTCTGTCTATAACAAACTATTTTTCATACATACATTTTTTCTGAAAATTTCAATTCCAAAATATATTCCAATTTATATTTTGAGAGAACAAAAAATGGTTATCTGCACAGCATACCATTAGCTTCTGCAACCAAAGCTTCAAGTTGCAAGAAAAAGCCAGGTGAGGTAAGATCACACAGGAAAGATCAACCAGGTCAGTACAGGTGAGTCCTACGTGATCTGATCCATGCATGTCACCATGACGACAACTGCCAGGCCATGGACCAGCGCCGGCTGTACCATGCCTGCAGACTCAACGTTCTCGATCACTGACACACACACGATGTCTGGTCTGACTGGACCTCAAGAGTCTGACTGAGTGTCTGGGATACAAGTGAACAACTTATGATAGTGTCTTGAAATGTATAATCACTGGTGATATTGTCTTATTGCCCCACTGACAATAAACCTTGGATATTTGAGCCATATTCTAGTCAGCACTTTAATGTCTTTCTGACAGAGGCTGTTCATACTAGTTCAACAAAGGACCTCTTAGCCTGAAGTAAACTTCAATTGCTAAATTGGCAAAGCTAAGGCGAACAGAGTTTAGACGTGTATTGATCAAGGTAATTTTAGCACTATCTCACAGTTAAATGGGAGGACATTGTCAAGGTTGTCTACTCACAATGTTTTCTATATTGACATGCACTACATGACGAAAAGTATTTGGACACCTGATCATCGAACATCTCATTACAAAATCATAGGCATTAATGTGGAGTTGGTCCCCCATTTGCTGCTAGAATTTCCACTAGATCTTGAAACATTTGCTGCAGGGACTTGCTTCCATTAAGCCACAAAAGCATCAGTGAGGTTGGGCACAGATGTTGGGCGATTAGGCCTGGCTCGCAGTCGGCATTCCAATTCATCCCAAAGGTATTCGATGGGGTTGACGTCAGGGCTCTGTGAAGTTCTTCCACACCATTCTCGACAAACCATTTCTGTACGGACCTCGCTTTGTGCACGTTGGCATTGCCATGCTGAAACAGGAAAGAGCCTTCCCCAAACTGTTGCCACAAAGTTGGACGTACAGAATTGTCAAGAATGTCATTGTATGCTGTAGCGTTAACATTTCCCTTCACTGGAACTATGGGGCCTAGCCCAAACCATGAAAAACACCAGTAGACCATTATTCATCCACCAAACTTTACAGTTGGCACTATTCATTCGCTCAGGTAGCATTCTCCTGGCATCCATCAAACCCAGATGGTGAAGCGTGATTCATCACTCCAGAGAATGTGTTTCCACTGCTCCAGAGTCCAATGGTGGTGAGCTTTACACCACTCCAGCCAACGCTTGGCATTGCACATGGGGATCTAGGCTTGTGTGCGGCTGCTCGGCCATGGAAACACATTTTAATGAAGCTCCCGACAAAACAGTTCTTGAGGCATGCGCAATGCTTCTTCAAATGCAGTTTGGAACTTGGTAGTAAGTGCTGCAACCAAGAACAGACTATTTTTTACACACTACGTTTTACACACACACTTCAGCACTCAGTGGTCCAGTTCTGTGAGCTTTTGTGACCTACCACAGCACTTACATTTGAGCAGGGCAGCTCTAGCAGGGCAGAAATTTGACAAACTGACTTGTTGGAAAGGTGGCATCCAATGAGAGTGCCACGTTGAAAGTCACTGACCTCTTCAGAAAGGCCATTCTACTGCCAAGGGTTATCTATGGACATTGCATGGCTGTGTGCTCGATTTTATACACCTGTCAGCAACGGGTGTGACTGAAATAACTGAATCCACTTATTTGAAAGGGTGTCCACATATACAGTGGGGCAAAAAAGTATTTAGTCAGCCACCAATTGTGCAAGTTCTCCCACTTAAAAAGATGAGAGAGGGCTGTAATTTTCATCATAGGTACACTTCAACTATGACAGACAAAATGAAAAACAAATCCTGAAAATCACATTGTAGGACTTTTTATGAATTTATTTGCAAATTATGGTGGAAAATAAGTATTTGGTCAATAACCAAAGTTTATCTCAATACTTTGTTATATACCCTTTGTTGGCAATGACAGAGGTCAAACGTTTTCTGTAAGTCTTCACAAGGTTTTCACACACTGTTGCTGGTATTTTGGTCCATTCCTCCATGCAGATCTCCTCTAGAGCAGTGATGTTTTGGGGCTGTTGCTGGGCAACACGAACTTTCAACTCCCTCCACTTTCTCATTTTGTCTGTCATAGTTAGTGTAGTGTACCTATGATGAAAATTACAGGCCTCTCTCATATTTTTAAGTGGGAGAACTTGCACAATTGGTGGCTGACTAAATACTTTTTGCCCCACTGTACAGTACCAGTCAAAATTTGGACACACCAACTCATTCAAGGGTTTTTCTATTTTTTTAAACTATTTTCTACATTGTATAATACTAGTGAAGACATCAACACTATGAAATAACACACATGGAATCATGTAGTAACCAAAAAAGTGTTAAACAAATTTTATATTTGAGAATCTTCAAAGTAGCCACCCTTCGCCTTGATGACAGCTTTGCACACTCTTGGCATTCTCTCAACCAGCTTCATGAGGGATTCACCAGGAATGCATTTCAATTAACAGGTGTGCCTTGTTAAAAGTTCAATTATGGAATTCCTTTCCTTCTTAACGCGTTTGAGCCAATCAGTTAAGTAGTGATAAGGTAGGGTTGGTATACAGAAGATAGCCCTATTTGGTAAAAGACCAAGTCCATATTATGTCAAGAACAGCTCAAATAAGCAAAGAGAAAAAACTGTCCATCATTACTTTAAGACATGAAGGTCAGTCAATCCGGAAAATGTCAAGAACCATCAAGCAATGTGATGAAACTGGCTGTCATGAGGACCGCCACAGGAAAGGAAGACCCAGAGTTACCTCTGCTGCAGAGGATAAGTTCATTAAAGTTACCAGCCTCAGAAATGGGCAATTACCTGCACCTCAGATTGCAGCCCAAATAAATGCTTCACAGAGTTCAAGTAACAAACACATCTCAACATCAACTGTTCAGAGGAGACTGCTTGAATCAGGACTTCATAGTCGAATTGCTGCAAAGAAACCACTACTAAAGGACACCAATAAGAGGAAGATACTTGCTTGGGCCAAGAAACATGAGCAATGGACATTAGACCGGTATAAACCTGTTCTTTACTTTGAGATTTTTGGTTCCAACCGCAGTGTCTTTGTGAGACGCAGACTAGGTAAACGGATGATCTCTACATGTGCGGTTCCCACCATGAAGCATGGAGGAGGGGGTGTGATGGTGGCTTTGCTGGTGACACTGTCAGTGATTTATTTAGAATTCAAGACACACTTAACCAGCATGGCTATCACAGCATTCTGCAGCGATATGCCATCCCATCTGGTTTGCGCTTAGTGGGGACCATAATTTGTTTATCAACAGGACAATGACTCAAAACACACCTCCAGGCTGTGTAAGGGCTATTTGACCAGAAAGAAGAGTGACGGAATGCTGCATCAGATGACCTGGCCTCCACAATCACCCAACCTCAACCCAATTGAGATGGTATGGGATTAGTTGGACAACAGAGTGAAGGAAAAGCAACCAACAAGTGCTCAGCATATGTAGAAACTCCTTCAAGACTTTTGGAAAAGCATTTCAGGTGACTACCTCATGAAGCTGGTTGAGAGAATGCCAAGAGTGTGCAAACCTGTCATCAAGGCAAAGAGTGGCTACTTTGAATCATTTTTATTTATTTAACACTTTTTTGGTTACTACATGATTCCATATGTGTTATTTCATAGTTTTTGTCTTCACTGTTCTTCTACAATGTATAAAATAGTCAAAATAAAGAAAAACCCTTGAATGAATAGATGTGTCCAAACTTTTGACTGGTCCTGTGTATTTTATGTTTGAGACAATGTTAATGTCAGGGATGCATGGCAAATGTGAAAACATAAAATAAAATAAATAGTTATTTTGTCAATAAATCTTGTCAATTTATGCTCTTTTGCACACCAGTATCACTACTTTCACACCATCATCTGCTCATCTATCACTCCCGTGTTAATCTGCTAAATTGTAATAACTTTGCTACTGTGGCCTATTGATTGCCTTACCTCCTCACGCCATTTGCACACACTGTATATAGACTTTATTATTTTTCTATTATGTTATTGACTGTACGCTTGTTTATTCCATGTGTTGTTGTTTGTGTCGCACTGCTTTGCTTTATCTTGGCCAGGCCGCAGTTGTAAATGAGAACTTTTTCTCAACTAGCTCACCTGGTTAAATAAAGGTGAAATAAAAAAAATAAAAATAATTTATGCATGCCAGTTGAAGTATGATTTAGAATTTATTTAATCAGTCAGTGAGTTCAATGCGTCTGTTGAGTTCAAAAAGTTATTACACCACCTATAGTGTAATAAAATAGTAAAAACGATTCATGTTTTCCATTAAAGACCTTTGAACCAAACATAAACAATGATTGACGGGTTGAATGGCCAGACGTGACCATAGGTTTGAATGTACTGTACTTATGCAAATTGTTTTTGTTATACAGTACAGTTCAAAACAATATGACGTGTACGACAAGATGTGAAATACAAAAGTTCTGCAAGCTATAAAGGGAAATACAATATTTTGGAAGACAATGCCCTGTGTCTCCAAGATAACATTTTTACTTCAGAACAAGACGTGTCTTCTGGTCTCCAAACAACAACCTTGGTACAAAAATAGGAATTCAATGATAGTAAACAATACATGAATTACAATGCGATGACGCAATACTCTCCTACTGACTGTATAGAGTATGATCTATGACAGGCTGAAACAGTATGGAAATACTGTGCCATTTTATTGCCTCTAAGGTCACAATCTATGGTAGCAGGGTAATACTATCTATAAATAGGTGAGTAATGAAGGCTAGGTGTGCTGTATCCTACCTGACCAAGCTGCCAGTGATAAGGGCCCCTGCAACCGGTCCCACCCAGTAGATCCAGTGGTACTCCCAGTAGTTAGCCATCACTGCAGGGCCAAACGCCCGCGCTGGGTTCATACACCCTCCAGACACTGACCCGCTAAAAGACCAATGGGACAAACACATCTGGTTTCTATATTGATCGAACAATGCATTACATCAGATCAATACACGTAGTTAGTAGAATTAATGGTTATCAGACAGGCAGTGATGTCATCAGGCAGGCAGTGATGTCAATGCCAATGTTCTCTTTATTCCTGCTGTGTCATTTCTTGTTATTTTCGATAATGGCAAAGCAGGAATAGTATTGAACCTGTTCTGCCGTGAACCCTTGTCATTTCAATACACCGTCTACCATGACAGGTCTCCATAGATTTGCTCAGCCCTTACCCAGCCAGTATATTAGCAGTCACAGTGAGCCCAATGCAAAGTGGGGCCAGTGGGGTACGGGTCCTGCCGTTGACGGCCCCCATACAGACCACAAGGGACAGGAAGAGGGTCATGACCATCTCTGCTACAGCGGCACTGCCGATGTTGCCACTGGTTTTAACCACGTTGAATGCTCCCCCTGCTGCACTGTCATAGCTGATGCTGGAGTAAACTGCCTGTGGAATATCACAACATCTGTACGATTAGATTGGGTTTTTATTGTTTTTTTATTAGGATTAGATTGTGGTTTTATTGGGATTAGATTGGGATTAGATTGAGATTCTATTGGGATTAGACTGGGGGTTAATTGAGATTATATTGGGGTTTTATTGGGATTAAATTAGGGTTTTATTGGGATTATATTGGGGTTTTATTGGGATTTTATTGGGATTAAATTGGGAATCTATTGGGATTCGACTGGAGTTTTATTGAGATTATATTGGGGTTTTATTGGGGTTTTATTGGGATTATATTGGGATTACATTGGGATTATATTGCCATTTATTAATGTTCTTTGTTTGGATCCAAATGCTTGTGATTTGTTTTTAGACCTATTCTAATATCCAAGCTATTGACATTTTCTCACATAAATTTGTTAGCTATCATTCGAATCAGTTTGATAGTTTGTTACATTGCGTTATGGTAACTTGGTCTAGTTGGTTACATATTGCCAAACGTCAAATTAACTCAAATGCGTAGACTACGCAAAACTATGTGTGATGCAAGTAATTTGTTTAATGAACGAACATTCTCATGTTAAATACATCTATGATCATATGGAGCAACACTTGTGTGTACCTATCGTCATATTGCACTTGCTTTGCAACATGCGGTAGGAAATAACACAATAGTCGCTCTGTAATAACTGCAAGGTGCTGTTAAAAGGGGAGACTGGGGGCGGTTCTCTCATCATGGGTTGGTTGAAAACAGCAGACTGGGCCTGGTTCTCTCATCATTGGTTGGTTGAATACGGTAGACTGAGGCTGGTTCTCATCGGGGAATGGGTTGGTTGAATACGGGAGACTGGGGCTGGTTCTCTCATCATGGGTTGGTTGAATACGGGAGACTGGGGCTGGTTCTCTCATCATGGGTTGGTTGAATACGGGAGACTGGGGCTGGTTCTCTCATCATGGGTTGGTTGAATACGGGAGACTGGGGCTGGTTCTCTCATCATGGGTTGGTTGAATACGGGAGACTGGGGCTGGTTCTCTCATCATGGGTTGGTTGAATACGGGAGACTGGGGCTGGTTCTCTCATCATGGGTTGGTTGAATATGGGAGACTGGGGCTGGTTCTCTCATCCTGGGTTGGTTGAATACGGGAGACTGGGGCTGGTTCTCTCATCATGGGTTGGTTGAATACGGGAGACTGGGGCTGGTTCTCTCATCATGGGTTGGTTGAAGTGGGGAGACTATGGCTGGTTCTCTCATCATGGGTTGGTTGAAAACAGCAGACTGGGCCTGGTTCTCTCATCATTGGTTGGTTGAATACGGTAGACTGAGGCTGGTTCTCATCATGGGTTGGTTGAATACGGGAGACTGGGGCTGGTTCTCTCATCATGGGTTGGTTGAATACGGGAGACTGGGGCTGGTTCTCTCATCATGGGTTGGTTGAATACGGGAGACTGGGGCTGGTTCTCTCATCATGGGTTGGTTGAATACGGGAGACTGGGGCTGGTTCTCTCATCATGGGTTGGTTGAATACGGGAGACTGGGGCTGGTTCTCTCATCATGGGTTGGTTGAATACGGGAGACTGGGGCTGGTTCTCTCATCATGGGTTGGTTGAATATGGGAGACTGGGGCTGGTTCTCTCATCCTGGGTTGGTTGAATACGGGAGACTGGGGCTGGTTCTCTCATCATGGGTTGGTTGAATACGGGAGACTGGGGCTGGTTCTCTCATCATGGGTTGGTTGAATACGGGAGACTGGGGCTGGTTCTCTCATCATGGGTTGGTTGAATACGGGAGACTGGGGCTGGTTCTCTCATCATGGGTTGGTTGAATACGGGAGACTGGGGCTGGTTCTCTCATCATGGGTTGGTTGAATACGGGAGACTGGAGCTGGTTCTCTCAACATGGGTTGGTTGAAATGGGATGATGGTCTGGTTCTCATCATGGGTTTGTTGAAATGGGGAGACTGGGGCTGGTTCTTTCATCATGGGTTGGTTGAATACGGTAGACTGGGGCTGGTTCTCTCATCATGGGTTGGTTGAATACGGGAGACTGGGGCTGGTTCTCTCATCATTGGTTGGTTGAATACGGTAGACTGGGGCTGGTTCTCATCATGGGTTGGTTGAATACGGTAGACTGGGGCTGGTTCTCTCATCATTGGTTGGTTGAATACGGTAGACTGGGGCTGGTTCTCTCATCATGGGTTGGTTGAATACGGTAGACTGGGGCTGGTTCTCATCATGGGTTGGTTGAATACGGGAGACTGGGGCTGGTTCTCTCATCATGGGTTGGTTGAATACGGAGACTGGGGCTGGTTCTCATCATGGGTTGGTTGAATACGGTAGACTGGGGCTGGTTCTCTCATCATTGGTTGGTTGAATACGGGGGCTGGTTCTCTCAGACTGGGGCTGGTTCTCTCATCATGGGTTGTTTGAATACGGGAGACTGGGGCTGGTTCTCTCATCATGGGTTGGTTGAAGTGGGAGACTATGGCTGGTTCTCTCATCATGGGTTGGTTGAAGTGGGGTTTTATTGGGGTTTTATTGGGATTATATTGGGATTACATTGGGATTATATTGCCATTTATTAATGTTCTTTGTTTGGATCCAAATGGTGATTTGTTTTTAGACCTATTCTAATATCCAAGCTATTGACATTTTCTCACATAAATTTGTTAGCTATCATTCGAATCAGTTTGATAGTTTGTTACATTGCGTTATGGTAACTTGGTCTAGTTGGTTACATATTGCCAAACGTCAAATTAACTCAAATGCGTTACGCAAAACTATGTGATGCAAGTAATTTGTTTAATGAACGAACATTCTCATGTTAAATACATCTATGATCATATGGAGCAACACTTGTGTGTACCTATCGTCATATTGCACTTGCTTTGCAACATGCGGTAGGAAATAACACAATAGTCGCTCTGTAATAACTGCAAGGTGCTGTTAAAAGGGAGACTGGGGGCGGTTCTCTCATCATGGGTTGGTTGAAAACAGCAGACTGGGCCTGGTTCTCTCATCATTGGTTGGTTGAATACGGTAGACTGAGGCTGGTTCTCATCATGGGTTGGTTGAATACGGGAGACTGGGGCTGGTTCTCTCATCATGGGTTGGTTGAATACGGGAGACTGGGGCTGGTTCTCTCATCATGGGTTGGTTGAATACGGGAGACTGGGGCTGGTTCTCTCATCATGGGTTGGTTGAATACGGGAGACTGGGGCTGGTTCTCTCATCATGGGTTGGTTGAATACGGAGACTGGGGCTGGTTCTCTCATCATGGGTTGGTTGAATACGGAGACTGGGGCTGGTTCTCTCATCATGGGTTGGTTGAATACGGGAGACTGGGGCTGGTTCTCTCATCATGGGTTGGTTGAATATGGGAGACTGGGGCTGGTTCTCTCATCCTGGGTTGGTTGAATACGGAGACTGGGGCTGGTTCTCTCATCATGGGTTGGTTGAATACGGGAGACTGGGGCTGGTTCTCTCATCATGGGTTGGTTGAAGTGGGAGACTATGGCTGGTTCTCTCATCATGGGTTGGTTGAAAACAGCAGACTGGGCCTGGTTCTCTCATCATTGGTTGGTTGAATACGGTAGACTGAGGCTGGTTCTCATCATGGGTTGGTTGAATACGGGAGACTGGGGCTGGTTCTCTCATCATGGGTTGGTTGAATACGGGACTGATCATGGGTTGGTTGAATACGGAGACTGGGGCTGGTTCTCTCATCATGGGTTGGTTGAATACGGGAGACTGGGGCTGGTTCTCTCATCATGGGTTGGTTGAATACGGGAGACTGGGGCTGGTTCTCTCATCATGGGTTGGTTGAATACGGGAGACTGGGGCTGGTTCTCTCATCATGGGTTGGTTGAATATGGGAGACTGGGGCTGGTTCTCTCATCCTGGGTTGGTTGAATACGGGAGACTGGGGCTGGTTCTCTCATCATGGGTTGGTTGAATACGGGAGACTGGGGCTGGTTCTCTCATCATGGGTTGGTTGAATACGGGAGACTGGGGCTGGTTCTCTCATCATGGGTTGGTTGAATACGGAGACTGGGGCTGGTTCTCTCATCATGGGTTGGTTGAATACGGGAGACTGGGGCTGGTTCTCTCATCATGGGTTGGTTGAATACGGAGACTGGAGCTGGTTCTCTCAACATGGGTTGGTTGAAATGGGATGATGGTCTGTTCTCATCATGGGTTTGTTGAAATGGGGGAGACTGGGGCTGGTTCTTTCATCATGGGTTGGTTGAATACGGTAGACTGGGGCTGGTTCTCTCATCATGGGTTGGTTGAATACGGGAGACTGGGGCTGGTTCTCTCATCATTGGTTGGTTGAATACGGTAGACTGGGGCTGGTTCTCATCATGGGTTGGTTGAATACGGTAGACTGGGGCTGGTTCTCTCATCATTGGTTGGTTGAATACGGTAGACTGGGGCTGGTTCTCTCATCATGGGTTGGTTGAATACGGTAGACTGGGGCTGGTTCTCATCATGGGTTGGTTGAATACGGAGACTGGGGCTGGTTCTCTCATCATGGGTTGGTTGAATACGGTAGACTGGGGCTGGTTCTCTCATCATGGGTTGGTTGAATACGGAGACTGGGGCTGGTTCTCTCATCATGGGTTGGTTGAATATGGGAGACTGGGGCTGGTTCTCTCATCCTGGGTTGGTTGAATACGGGAGACTGGGGCTGGTTCTCTCATCATGGGTTGGTTGAATACGGAGACTGGGGCTGGTTCTCTCATCATGGGTTGGTTGAATACGGGAGACTGGGGCTGGTTCTCTCATCATGGGTTGGTTGAATACGGGAGACTGGGGCTGGTTCTCTCATCATGGGTTGGTTGAATACGGGAGACTGGGGCTGGTTCTCTCATCATGGGTTGGTTGAATACGGAGACTGGAGCTGGTTCTCTCAACATGGGTTGGTTGAAATGGGATGATGGTCTGGTTCTCATCATGGGTTTGTTGAAATGGGGAGACTGGGGCTGGTTCTTTCATCATGGGTTGGTTGAATATGGTAGACTGGGGCTGGTTCTCTCATCATGGGTTGGTTGAATACGGGAGACTGGGGCTGGTTCTCTCATCATTGGTTGGTTGAATACGGTAGACTGGGGCTGGTTCTCATCATGGGTTGGTTGAATACGGTAGACTGGGGCTGGTTCTCTCATCATTGGTTGGTTGAATACGGTAGACTGGGGCTGGTTCTCTCATCATGGGTTGGTTGAATACGGTAGACTGGGGCTGGTTCTCATCATGGGTTGGTTGAATACGGGAGACTGGGGCTGGTTCTCTCATCATGGGTTGGTTGAATACGGTAGACTGGGGCTGGTTCTCATCATGGGTTGGTTGAATACGGTAGACTGGGGCTGGTTCTCTCATCATTGGTTGGTTGAATACGGTAGACTGGGGCTGGTTCTCTCATCATGGGTTGTTTGAATACGGGAGACTGGGGCTGGTTCTCTCATCATGGGTTGGTTGAAGTGGGGAGACTATGGCTGGTTCTCTCATCATGGGTTGGTTGAAGTGGGGTTTTATTGGGGTTTTATTGGGATTATATTGGGATTACATTGGGATTATATTGCCATTTATTAATGTTCTTTGTTTGGATCCAAATGCTTGTGATTTGTTTTTAGACCTATTCTAATATCCAAGCTATTGACATTTTCTCACATAAATTTGTTAGCTATCATTCGAATCAGTTTGATAGTTTGTTACATTGCGTTATGGTAACTTGGTCTAGTTGGTTACATATTGCCAAACGTCAAATTAACTCAAATGCGTAGACTACGCAAAACTATGTGTGATGCAAGTAATTTGTTTAATGAACGAACATTCTCATGTTAAATACATCTATGATCATATGGAGCAACACTTGTGTGTACCTATCGTCATATTGCACTTGCTTTGCAACATGCGGTAGGAAATAACACAATAGTCGCTCTGTAATAACTGCAAGGTGCTGTTAAAAGGGGAGACTGGGGGCGGTTCTCTCATCATGGGTTGGTTGAAAACAGCAGACTGGGCCTGGTTCTCTCATCATTGGTTGGTTGAATACGGTAGACTGAGGCTGGTTCTCATCATGGGTTGGTTGAATACGGGAGACTGGGGCTGGTTCTCTCATCATGGGTTGGTTGAATACGGAGACTGGGGCTGGTTCTCTCATCATGGGTTGGTTGAATACGGGAGACTGGGGCTGGTTCTCTCATCATGGGTTGGTTGAATACGGAGACTGGGGCTGGTTCTCTCATCATGGGTTGGTTGAATACGGGAGACTGGGGCTGGTTCTCTCATCATGGGTTGGTTGAATACGGGAGACTGGGGCTGGTTCTCTCATCATGGGTTGGTTGAATACGGGAGACTGGGGCTGGTTCTCTCATCCTGGGTTGGTTGAATATGGGAGACTGGGGCTGGTTCTCTCATCCTGGGTTGGTTGAATACGGGAGACTGGGGCTGGTTCTCTCATCATGGGTTGGTTGAATACGTGGGGGGTTGGTTGAGAGACTATGGCTGGTTCTCTCATCATGGGTTGGTTGAAACAGCAGACTGGGCCTGGTTCTCTCATCATTGGTTGGCCTGGTGGTTCTCATCATGGGTTGGTTGAATACGGGAGACTGGGGCTGGTTCTCATCATGGGTTGGTTGAATACGGGAGACTGGGGCTGGTTCTCTCATCATGGGTTGGTTGAATACGGAGACTGGGGCTGGTTCTCTCATCATGGGTTGGTTGAATACGGGAGACTGGGGCTGGTTCTCTCATCATGGGTTGGTTGAATACGGGAGACTGGGGCTGGTTCTCTCATCATGGGTTGGTTGAATACGGGAGACTGGGGCTGGTTCTCTCATCATGGGTTGGTTGAATATGGGAGACTGGGGCTGGTTCTCTCATCCTGGGTTGGTTGAATACGGGAGACTGGGGCTGGTTCTCTCATCATGGGTTGGTTGAATACGGGAGACTGGGGCTGGTTCTCTCATCATGGGTTGGTTGAATACGGAGACTGGGGCTGGTTCTCTCATCATGGGTTGGTTGAATACGGGAGACTGGGGCTGGTTCTCTCATCATGGGTTGGTTGAATACGGGAGACTGGGGCTGGTTCTCTCATCATGGGTGGGGCTGGTTGAATACGGGAGACTGGAGCTGGTTCTCTCAACATGGGTTGGTTGAAATGGGATGATGGTCTGGTTCTCATCATGGGTTTGTTGAAATGGGGAGACTGGGGCTGGTTCTTTCATCATGGGTTGGTTGAATACGGTAGACTGGGGCTGGTTCTCTCATCATGGGTTGGTTGAATACGGGAGACTGGGGCTGGTTCTCTCATCATTGGTTGGTTGAATACGGTAGACTGGGGCTGGTTCTCATCATGGGTTGGTTGAATACGGTAGACTGGGGCTGGTTCTCTCATCATTGGTTGGTTGAATACGGTAGACTGGGGCTGGTTCTCTCATCATGGGTTGGTTGAATACGGTAGACTGGGGCTGGTTCTCATCATGGGTTGGTTGAATACGGGAGACTGGGGCTGGTTCTCTCATCATGGGTTGGTTGAATACGGTAGACTGGGGCTGGTTCTCTCATCATGGGTTGGTTGAATACGGGAGACTGGGGCTGGTTCTCTCATCATGGGTTGGTTGAATATGGGAGACTGGGGCTGGTTCTCTCATCCTGGGTTGGTTGAATACGGGAGACTGGGGCTGGTTCTCTCATCATGGGTTGGTTGAATACGGGAGACTGGGGCTGGTTCTCTCATCATGGGTTGGTTGAATACGGAGACTGGGGCTGGTTCTCTCATCATGGGTTGGTTGAATACGGGAGACTGGGGCTGGTTCTCTCATCATGGGTTGGTTGAATACGGGAGACTGGGGCTGGTTCTCTCATCATGGGTTGGTTGAATACGGGAGACTGGAGCTGGTTCTCTCAACATGGGTTGGTTGAAATGGGATGATGGTCTGGTTCTCATCATGGGTTTGTTGAAATGGGGAGACTGGGGCTGGTTCTTTCATCATGGGTTGGTTGAATACGGTAGACTGGGGCTGGTTCTCTCATCATGGGTTGGTTGAATACGGGAGACTGGGGCTGGTTCTCTCATCATTGGTTGGTTGAATACGGTAGACTGGGGCTGGTTCTCATCATGGGTTGGTTGAATACGGTAGACTGGGGCTGGTTCTCTCATCATTGGTTGGTTGAATACGGTAGACTGGGGCTGGTTCTCTCATCATGGGTTGGTTGAATACGGTAGACTGGGGCTGGTTCTCATCATGGGTTGGTTGAATACGGGAGACTGGGGCTGGTTCTCTCATCATGGGTTGGTTGAATACGGTAGACTGGGGCTGGTTCTCATCATGGGTTGGTTGAATACGGTAGACTGGGGCTGGTTCTCTCATCATTGGTTGGTTGAATACGGTAGACTGGGGCTGGTTCTCTCATCATGGGTTGTTTGAATACGGAGACTGGGGCTGGTTCTCTCATCATGGGTTGGTTGAAGTGGGGAGACTATGGCTGGTTCTCTCATCATGGGTTGGTTGAAGTGGGGTTTTATTGGGGTTTTATTGGGATTATATTGGGATTACATTGGGATTATATTGCCATTTATTAATGTTCTTTGTTTGGATCCAAATGCTTGTGATTTGTTTTTAGACCTATTCTAATATCCAAGCTATTGACATTTTCTCACATAAATTTGTTAGCTATCATTCGAATCAGTTTGATAGTTTGTTACATTGCGTTATGGTAACTTGGTCTAGTTGGTTACATATTGCCAAACGTCAAATTAACTCAAATGCGTAGACTACGCAAAACTATGTGTGATGCAAGTAATTTGTTTAATGAACGAACATTCTCATGTTAAATACATCTATGATCATATGGAGCAACACTTGTGTGTACCTATCGTCATATTGCACTTGCTTTGCAACATGCGGTAGGAAATAACACAATAGTCGCTCTGTAATAACTGCAAGGTGCTGTTAAAAGGGGAGACTGGGGGCGGTTCTCTCATCATGGGTTGGTTGAAAACAGCAGACTGGGCCTGGTTCTCTCAACATTGGTTGGTTGAATACGGTAGACTGAGGCTGGTTCTCATCATGGGTTGGTTGAATACGGGAGACTGGGGCTGGTTCTCTCATCATGGGTTGGTTGAATACGGAGACTGGGGCTGGTTCTCTCATCATGGGTTGGTTGAATACGGGAGACTGGGGCTGGTTCTTTCATCATGGGTTGGTTGAATACGGTAGACTGGGGCTGGTTCTCTCATCATGGGTTGGTTGAATACGGGAGACTGGGGCTGGTTCTCTCATCATTGGTTGGTTGAATACGGTAGACTGGGGCTGGTTCTCATCATGGGTTGGTTGAATACGGTAGACTGGGGCTGGTTCTCTCATCATTGGTTGGTTGAATACGGTAGACTGGGGCTGGTTCTCTCATCATGGGTTGGTTGAATACGGTAGACTGGGGCTGGTTCTCATCATGGGTTGGTTGAATACGGGAGACTGGGGCTGGTTCTCTCATCATGGGTTGGTTGAATACGGTAGACTGGGGCTGGTTCTCATCATGGGTTGGTTGAATACGGTAGACTGGGGCTGGTTCTCTCATCATTGGTTGGTTGAATACGGTAGACTGGGGCTGGTTCTCTCATCATGGGTTGTTTGAATACGGGAGACTGGGGCTGGTTCTCTCATCATGGGTTGGTTGAAGTGGGGAGACTGGGGCTGGTTCTCTCATCATGGGTTGGTTGAATATGGGAGACAGGGGCTGGTTCTCTCATCCTTGGTTGGTTGAAGTGGGGAGACTGGGGCTGGTTCTCTCATCATGGGTTGGTTGAAGTGGGGACACTGGGGCTGGTTCGCTCATCATGGGTTGGTTGAATATGGGAGACAGGGGCTGGTTCTCTCATCCTTGGTTGGTTGAAGTGGGGAGACTGGGGCTGGTTCTCATCATGGGTTGGTTGAATACGGGAGACTGGGGCTGGTTCTCTCATCATGGGTTGGTTGAAGTGGGGAGACTGGGGCTGGTTCTCTCATCATGGGTTGGTTGAATATGGGAGACAGGTGCTGGTCCTCTCATCATTGGTTGGTTGAATACGGTAGACTGGGGCTGGTTCTCATCATGGGTTGGTTGAATACGGGAGACAGGGGCTGGTTCTCTCATCATGGGTTGGTTGAAGTGGGGAGACTGGGGCTGGTTCTCTCATCATGGGTTGGTTGAATATGGGAGACTGGGGCTGGTTCTCTCATCATGGGTTGGTTGAATATGGGAGACAGGGGCTGGTTCTCTCATCATGGGTTGGTTGAATACGGGAGACTGGGGCTGGTTCTCTCATCATGGGTTGGTTGAATATGGGAGACTGGGGCTGGTTCTCTCATCATTGGTTGGTTGAATACGGTAGACTGGGGCTGGTTCTCTCATCATTGGTTGGTTGAATACGGTAGACTGGGGCTGGTTCTCTCATCATTGGTTGGTTGAATACGGTAGACTGGGGCTGGTTCTCATCATGGGTTGGTTGAATACGGGAGACAGGGGCTGGTTCTCTCATCATGGGTTGGTTGAAGTGGGGAGACTGGGGCTGGTTCTCTCATCATGGGTTGGTTGAATATGGGAGACTGGGGCTGGTTCTCTCATCATGGGTTGGTTGAAGTGGGGAGACTGGGGCTGGTTCTCTCTTCACTGTTTGGTTGAAGTTAGGATACTGGGGCTGGTTCTCTCATCATGGGTTGGTTGAATATGGGAGACAGGGGCTGGTTCTCTCATCATGGGTTGGTTGAAGTGGGGAGACTGTGGCTGGTTCTCTCTTCACTGTTTGGTTGAAGTTAGGATACTGGGGCTGGTTCTCTCATCATTGGTTGGTTGAATACGGGAGACTGGGGCTGGTTCTCTCATCATGGGTTGGTTGAAGTGGGGAGACTATGGCTGGTTCTCTCATCATGGGTTGGTTGAAAACAGCAGACTGGGCCTGGTTCTCTCATCATTGGTTGGTTGAATACGGTAGACTGAGGCTGGTTCTCATCATGGGTTGGTTGAATACGGGAGACTGGGGCTGGTTCTCTCATCATGGGTTGGTTGAATACGGGAGACTGGGGCTGGTTCTCTCATCATGGGTTGGTTGAATACGGGAGACTGGGGCTGGTTCTCTCATCATGGGTTGGTTGAATACGGGAGACTGGGGCTGGTTCTCTCATCATGGGTTGGTTGAATACGGGAGACTGGGGCTGGTTCTCTCATCATGGGTTGGTTGAATACGGGAGACTGGGGCTGGTTCTCTCATCATGGGTTGGTTGAATATGGGAGACTGGGGCTGGTTCTCTCATCCTGGGTTGGTTGAATACGGGAGACTGGGGCTGGTTCTCTCATCATGGGTTGGTTGAATACGGGAGACTGGGGCTGGTTCTCTCATCATGGGTTGGTTGAATACGGGAGACTGGGGCTGGTTCTCTCATCATGGGTTGGTTGAATACGGGAGACTGGGGCTGGTTCTCTCATCATGGGTTGGTTGAATACGGGAGACTGGGGCTGGTTCTCTCATCATGGGTTGGTTGAATACGGGAGACTGGAGCTGGTTCTCTCAACATGGGTTGGTTGAAATGGGATGATGGTCTGGTTCTCATCATGGGTTTGTTGAAATGGGGAGACTGGGGCTGGTTCTTTCATCATGGGTTGGTTGAATACGGTAGACTGGGGCTGGTTCTCTCATCATGGGTTGGTTGAATACGGGAGACTGGGGCTGGTTCTCTCATCATTGGTTGGTTGAATACGGTAGACTGGGGCTGGTTCTCATCATGGGTTGGTTGAATACGGTAGACTGGGGCTGGTTCTCTCATCATTGGTTGGTTGAATACGGTAGACTGGGGCTGGTTCTCTCATCATGGGTTGGTTGAATACGGTAGACTGGGGCTGGTTCTCATCATGGGTTGGTTGAATACGGGAGACTGGGGCTGGTTCTCTCATCATGGGTTGGTTGAATACGGTAGACTGGGGCTGGTTCTCTCATCATGGGTTGGTTGAATACGGGAGACTGGGGCTGGTTCTCTCATCATGGGTTGGTTGAATATGGGAGACTGGGGCTGGTTCTCTCATCCTGGGTTGGTTGAATACGGGAGACTGGGGCTGGTTCTCTCATCATGGGTTGGTTGAATACGGGAGACTGGGGCCGGTTCTCTCATCATGGGTTGGTTGAATACGGGAGACTGGGGCTGGTTCTCTCATCATGGGTTGGTTGAATACGGGAGACTGGGGCTGGTTCTCTCATCATGGGTTGGTTGAATACGGGAGACTGGGGCTGGTTCTCTCATCATGGGTTGGTTGAATACGGGAGACTGGAGCTGGTTCTCTCAACATGGGTTGGTTGAAATGGGATGATGGTCTGGTTCTCATCATGGGTTTGTTGAAATGGGGAGACTGGGGCTGGTTCTTTCATCATGGGTTGGTTGAATACGGTAGACTGGGGCTGGTTCTCTCATCATGGGTTGGTTGAATACGGGAGACTGGGGCTGGTTCTCTCATCATTGGTTGGTTGAATACGGTAGACTGGGGCTGGTTCTCATCATGGGTTGGTTGAATACGGTAGACTGGGGCTGGTTCTCTCATCATTGGTTGGTTGAATACGGTAGACTGGGGCTGGTTCTCTCATCATGGGTTGGTTGAATACGGTAGACTGGGGCTGGTTCTCATCATGGGTTGGTTGAATACGGGAGACTGGGGCTGGTTCTCTCATCATGGGTTGGTTGAATACGGTAGACTGGGGCTGGTTCTCATCATGGGTTGGTTGAATACGGTAGACTGGGGCTGGTTCTCTCATCATTGGTTGGTTGAATACGGTAGACTGGGGCTGGTTCTCTCATCATGGGTTGTTTGAATACGGGAGACTGGGGCTGGTTCTCTCATCATGGGTTGGTTGAAGTGGGGAGACTATGGCTGGTTCTCTCATCATGGGTTGGTTGAAGTGGGGTTTTATTGGGGTTTTATTGGGATTATATTGGGATTACATTGGGATTATATTGCCATTTATTAATGTTCTTTGTTTGGATCCAAATGCTTGTGATTTGTTTTTAGACCTATTCTAATATCCAAGCTATTGACATTTTCTCACATAAATTTGTTAGCTATCATTCGAATCAGTTTGATAGTTTGTTACATTGCGTTATGGTAACTTGGTCTAGTTGGTTACATATTGCCAAACGTCAAATTAACTCAAATGCGTGAGACTACGCAAAACTATGTGTGATGCAAGTAATTTGTTTAATGAACGAACATTCTCATGTTAAATACATCTATGATCATATGGAGCAACACTTGTGTGTACCTATCGTCATATTGCACTTGCTTTGCAACATGCGGTAGGAAATAACACAATAGTCGCTCTGTAATAACTGCAAGGTGCTGTTAAAAGGGGAGACTGGGGCGGTTCTCTCATCATGGGTTGGTTGAAAACAGCAGACTGGGCCTGGTTCTCTCAACATTGGTTGGTTGAATACGGTAGACTGAGGCTGGTTCTCATCATGGGTTGGTTGAATACGGGAGACTGGGGCTGGTTCTCTCATCATGGGTTGGTTGAATACGGGAGACTGGGGCTGGTTCTCTCATCATGGGTTGGTTGAATACGGGAGACTGGGGCTGGTTCTCTCATCATGGGTTGGTTGAATACGGTAGACTGGGGCTGGTTCTCTCATCATGGGTTGGTTGAATACGGGAGACTGGGGCTGGTTCTCTCATCATTGGTTGGTTGAATACGGTAGACTGGGGCTGGTTCTCATCATGGGTTGGTTGAATACGGTAGACTGGGGCTGGTTCTCTCATCATTGGTTGGTTGAATACGGTAGACTGGGGCTGGTTCTCTCATCCTGGGTTGGTTGAATACGGGAGACTGGGGCTGGTTCTCTCATCATGGGTTGGTTGAATACGGGAGACTGGGGCTGGTTCTCTCATCATGGGTTGGTTGAATACGGGAGACTGGGGCTGGTTCTCTCATCATGGGTTGGTTGAATACGGGAGACTGGGGCTGGTTCTCTCATCATGGGTTGGTTGAATACGGGAGACTGGGGCTGGTTCTCTCATCATGGGTTGGTTGAATACGGGAGACTGGAGCTGGTTCTCTCAACATGGGTTGGTTGAAATGGGATGATGGTCTGGTTCTCATCATGGGTTTGTTGAAATGGGGAGACTGGGGCTGGTTCTTTCATCATGGGTTGGTTGAATACGGTAGACTGGGGCTGGTTCTCTCATCATGGGTTGGTTGAATACGGGAGACTGGGGCTGGTTCTCTCATCATTGGTTGGTTGAATACGGTAGACTGGGGCTGGTTCTCATCATGGGTTGGTTGAATACGGTAGACTGGGGCTGGTTCTCTCATCATTGGTTGGTTGAATACGGTAGACTGGGGCTGGTTCTCTCATCATGGGTTGGTTGAATACGGTAGACTGGGGCTGGTTCTCATCATGGGTTGGTTGAATACGGGAGACTGGGGCTGGTTCTCTCATCATGGGTTGGTTGAATACGGTAGACTGGGGCTGGTTCTCATCATGGGTTGGTTGAATACGGTAGACTGGGGCTGGTTCTCTCATCATTGGTTGGTTGAATACGGTAGACTGGGGCTGGTTCTCTCATCATGGGTTGTTTGAATACGGGAGACTGGGGCTGGTTCTCTCATCATGGGTTGGTTGAAGTGGGAGACTATGGCTGGTTCTCTCATCATGGGTTGGTTGAAGTGGGGTTTTATTGGGGTTTTATTGGGATTATATTGGGATTACATTGGGATTATATTGCCATTTATTAATGTTCTTTGTTTGGATCCAAATGCTTGTGATTTGTTTTTAGACCTATTCTAATATCCAAGCTATTGACATTTTCTCACATAAATTTGTTAGCTATCATTCGAATCAGTTTGATAGTTTGTTACATTGCGTTATGGTAACTTGGTCTAGTTGGTTACATATTGCCAAACGTCAAATTAACTCAAATGCGTAGACTACGCAAAACTATGTGTGATGCAAGTAATTTGTTTAATGAACGAACATTCTCATGTTAAATACATCTATGATCATATGGAGCAACACTTGTGTGTACCTATCGTCATATTGCACTTGCTTTGCAACATGCGGTAGGAAATAACACAATAGTCGCTCTGTAATAACTGCAAGGTGCTGTTAAAAGGGGAGACTGGGGGCGGTTCTCTCATCATGGGTTGGTTGAAAACAGCAGACTGGGCCTGGTTCTCTCAACATTGGTTGGTTGAATACGGTAGACTGAGGCTGGTTCTCATCATGGGTTGGTTGAATACGGGAGACTGGGGCTGGTTCTCTCATCATGGGTTGGTTGAATACGGGAGACTGGGGCTGGTTCTCTCATCATGGGTTGGTTGAATACGGGAGACTGGGGCTGGTTCTTTCATCATGGGTTGGTTGAATACGGTAGACTGGGGCTGGTTCTCTCATCATGGGTTGGTTGAATACGGGAGACTGGGGCTGGTTCTCTCATCATTGGTTGGTTGAATACGGTAGACTGGGGCTGGTTCTCATCATGGGTTGGTTGAATACGGTAGACTGGGGCTGGTTCTCTCATCATTGGTTGGTTGAATACGGGAGACTGGGGCTGGTTCTCTCATCATGGGTTGGTTGAATACGGGAGACTGGGGCTGGTTCTCATCATGGGTTGGTTGAATACGGGAGACTGGGGCTGGTTCTCTCATCATGGGTTGGTTGAATACGGTAGACTGGGGCTGGTTCTCTCATCATGGGTTGGTTGAATACGGGAGACTGGGGCTGGTTCTCTCATCATTGGTTTGTTGAAATGGGGAGACTGGGGCTGGTTCTCTCATCATGGGTTGGTTGAAGTGGGGAGACTATGGCTGGTTCTCTCATCATGGGTTGGTTGAAGTGGGGAGACTGGGGCTGGTTCTCTCATCATGGGTTGGTTGAATATGGGAGACAGGGGCTGGTTCTCTCATCCTTGGTTGGTTGAAGTGGGGAGACTGGGGCTGGTTCTCTCATCATGGGTTGGTTGAAGTGGGGACACTGGGGCTGGTTCGCTCATCATGGGTTGGTTGAATATGGGAGACAGGGGCTGGTTCTCTCATCCTTGGTTGGTTGAAGTGGGGAGACTGGGGCTGGTTCTCATCATTGGTTGGTTGAATACGGGAGACTGGGGCTGGTTCTCTCATCATGGGTTGGTTGAAGTGGGGAGACTGGGGCTGGTTCTCTCATCATGGGTTGGTTGAATATGGGAGACAGGTGCTGGTCCTCTCATCATTGGTTGGTTGAATACGGTAGACTGGGGCTGGTTCTCATCATGGGTTGGTTGAATACGGAGACAGGGGCTGGTTCTCTCATCATGGGTTGGTTGAAGTGGGGAGACTGGGGCTGGTTCTCTCATCATGGGTTGGTTGAATATGGGAGACTGGGGCTGGTTCTCTCATCATGGGTTGGTTGAATATGGGAGACAGGGGCTGGTTCTCTCATCATGGGTTGGTTGAATACGGGAGACTGGGGCTGGTTCTCTCATCATGGGTTGGTTGAATATGGGAGACTGGGGCTGGTTCTCTCATCATTGGTTGGTTGAATACGGTAGACTGGGGCTGGTTCTCTCATCATTGGTTGGTTGAATACGGTAGACTGGGGCTGGTTCTCTCATCATTGGTTGGTTGAATACGGTAGACTGGGGCTGGTTCTCATCATGGGTTGGTTGAATACGGGAGACAGGGGCTGGTTCTCTCATCATGGGTTGGTTGAAGTGGGGAGACTGGGGCTGGTTCTCTCATCATGGGTTGGTTGAATATGGGAGACTGGGGCTGGTTCTCTCATCATGGGTTGGTTGAAGTGGGGAGACTGGGGCTGGTTCTCTCTTCACTGTTTGGTTGAAGTTAGGATACTGGGGCTGGTTCTCTCATCATGGGTTGGTTGAATATGGGAGACAGGGGCTGGTTCTCTCATCATGGGTTGGTTGAAGTGGGGAGACTGTGGCTGGTTCTCTCTTCACTGTTTGGTTGAAGTTAGGATACTGGGGCTGGTTCTCTCATCATTGGTTGGTTGTCACAGTATTTAGCCTATTTCTCCCAATCTGGAGTGTGCTGTGTAGCCTAGTAATTTTAAGGTTAATATGTGCAACTTCTTTGCAAGAGGTCATCCATCTTGACAATTTCTAGCAGCATCTCTAAACATTGACGAGCAGGGGTTGTGTGTTTTAATATTGTAAACCCACGAGGATATGAACACATAACTAAACACTTTCCTGTAACACCCTGTTATTGGATTTTCAACAATGCAGAACTAGTTTATTTTTTTTAACTTAAGTTTACAATTTTAATTGACAAAATAAAGGCGAATGTACCTGGTTGCACAGCCGTAGGCCAAGATAACTGTGGACAAACACTTCTTGTAGCCATCATTGAACTTACTGCACCATTCTACTGGCAATTTGTCCCACTCTTCAGCAGCAAAATGCTCTAATTCTTCAATGTTTGATGGGTGCCCTCCAACAACGTCTGGAATCTTCACTGGACACTCCAGGACAGTCCAGCATTTCTTCTTGAAACATTCCTTGGGGCTCCTGCGTGGTGCAGCGGTCTAAGGCACTGCATCTTAGTGCTAGAGGTGTCACTACAGACACCCTGGTTCAAATCACAGGCCTTAATTGGAAGCCCCATAGGGCAGTGCACAATTTGTCTGGTGTTGGCTGTCATTGTAAATAATAATTTGTTCTTAACTGACTTGCCTAGTTAAATAAAGTTTAAATCAAATATTATAATAATACTTATGATATGTTTTTTGGGGCCTTGTCCTGCTGGAAGACCCACAACCTTCAATGGAGACACTGGGTTGAACATTGGGCTATAATAAACCTTGATAATCTGCTGATTTCATGATGCCTTGTGCACATTTAAGGGAATCATTTTATTCTGTACAGGCTTCCTTCTTTTCATTCTGTAATTTATGTTAGCCACAGTTGGACTTCAATCAAGTTGTTGTGACGTCTCAAGGGTTATCAAAGGAAATTGGAAGCACCTGGCTTAATTTGGTGCGTCATAGCAAAGGGGGTGAATACTTATGTAAATGGTTATTTCTGAATTTCATTTTCAATAAAATTGCCACAATGTCTAAAACATGTTTTCACTTTGTCATTATAGGATATTGTGTGAGATGGGTGAGTAAACATATATATTTAATTGATTTTGAAAACAAGTCTTGGTATTCTCATTGTTTCAATTTTAGGAGTAGGCTATCTGTGAACAATGAATTGATATTGTTGAAAAGGGGAAAGGGAGAGCTGTAGCCTATTTCAAACTGATTTCTAAATTGTTGCTTGGACAAGACATGGAAATTAGGATCATAGGCAGGGGCAAAACTTTGGTTGGGGGGGGGTCTGTGTAGGACTTTTTTTTGACCATCTAAAGCTCATTTCCTGCATTTCTACACAATCCAATATGTTGTGTCTATTTAGAACAAAAAGTAAGCACCAATGCCCACAGTCATCAAGCTAGGTTAGAGATCATTATTAAACATGTTTGAGTGATTGATTGTCCATATTAAGACAACCTCTGCTGAGGAGTATGTATGTCTGTAATAAAGCCCTACTGTGGGGCTCACACCTCATTCTGATTGGCTGGGCTTGCGTCCCCAGTGGGTGGGCCTGCGTCCCCAGTGAGTGGGCCAATGCCCTCCCAGACCCACCTATGGCTGCGCCCCTGTCCAGTCATGTGAAATCCATAGATTAGGGCCTAATGTATTTATTTAAATTAACTTATTTCCCTTCATGAACTGTAACTCAGCAAAATATTTTGTTCAGTATAATTCATGTCATAGGCCTCATAGTACTGTAGAGCTCTTTTTACTTGCACACAATATGTCCCTAAGGGTCCAACACCCTGCAGCGTCCCAACCCAACTCAGCTTTAGGATCTTAGTGAAACATTCATTATTGGTTTTCGGGTGTGTTAGGCCAAGGCCAGAGTGACAACCCACAGGACGGCAAGTTCCAGGACTGAGCAGCCCAGCAGCTAGGGATTGCCTTAATAGATATCTCCTCTGACGTGGGCATGTTTTCAAAACAGATTCCTTTTGTCGTACTGAATTCCATATAAGCTATCCAGACCTTATGAAAGTTGCCCAGTATACTATTAATATAGTAATACATAAAATCTAGTGATACATAACTTGACATTTCTACCATCCATTGTGACATTGTGGGAGGATAACCAACCTTCTAAATAATGGCAATGCATTTCTTAGCTGCTATAAATGCTTGATTACACAGTTTCTTCTGATAACAGTCTCAAGTATCAACATTTCCAAGCAAACATAAACAGGGAGAAGGGAGAATCTGTAGACATGCTGAGATAAAATAACATACTTTGCCAGAATTCAGCCAGCCTTCACAAGACCATAACATATTGAAACATGTCCTTTTTTGTGTTTTACCCCTGCAGCAGAGGAATGACATTTCTGAGTGCATGTAATTCAGTTTCACTGGAATATAGTATGTTCTATGGATGGTGTTAAACTGCAGTAATTCATGTCTGAGATTATATGAACATGACATGGCATTCAAACATATCTGTATCCATTCATCATCAATTACATCAGGTCTTTCTCACATTTTTGTTTGACATGTTTTGTGTCATACAGTTTGGAAATCAACTTTTGGATGTTTGTCAGACTGCCTTAAAATAGTTTCAATCTTTGAAGTATCTGACTTGTCCACGTTTTCTGCACAGAGAGAATAAAGTGTTGCATCTGCAAAAATTCACCACAGCTCCATCATTGGTCTTCCCTGGCTGCCTGACCCCATTTCTCAGCTTCGACGTACAGGTCATGCTCCAACAGGCGACCAAGCGCACCAGGGACACATGCTCAGCGCGTGTAGCGGAGTACATCAATATACACTACTACACCCTTCCCGTGCAGGTCCCTGAAAATCTCGTCTACAAAGGCTTGGAAGACTGATGTCGCATTCATCAACCCGTACGGCATGACGAGATACTCATAGTGCCCAGAGCTGGTACTGAAAGCCGTATTCCACTCGTCTCCCTCTCGGATACGCGCTCCTGAGATCTAGTTTGCTGAAGAAGTGCACCCTGTGCATTTTTATTTTACCTTTATTTAACCAGGCAAGTCAGTTAAGAACAGATTCTTATTTTCAATGACGGCCTAGGAACAGTGGGTTAACAGCCTGTTCAGGAGCAGAACGACAGATTTGTACCTTGTCAGCTCGGGGGTTTGAACTTGCAACCTTCCGGTTACTAGTCCAACGCTCTAACCACTAGGCTACCCTGCTACCCCGCTTTGACTCTATTGCTGTAGCTATGAGCGGTAGCGGGTAACTATACCTCACAGTGATCTGATTCAGACCCTGATAGTCAATACACGGGCGCAGACTCCCATCCTTCTTCTTCACAAAAAATTAACTTGAGGAGGCGGGTGAAGTGGAGGAGCGAATGTACCCCTGACGCAGGGATTTGGAGACATATGTTTCCATAGCCTCCATCTCTGCCTGTGAGAGGGGATACACATGACTCTTGGGATTCCCAGAATCCTTGATTCCCAGAGGAACCAACAGTGTGACCTCTGCAGCCACAGACGGTGCACGAGTGGGAACCCCCTCCGGTCTCCCTGCGCACTGCACCTCCCAGCTCCAGAGGTATTGGAGAGGGGGTGCGGGAGGATGGACCTACCAGACCCCGATCTGGACATCCGCGAGTAGCCAGCAGGTTGTCCAGCCGGATGGACAGATCCACCAGCTGGTCGAAAGTGAGGGTGGTGTCTCTGCAGCTCCCAACAGACATCCTTGCGCAGACTGAAACAATACTGGTTGATCAGGGCCCTGACGTTCCATCCCGCGTCGGCAGCCAGGGTCCTAAACTCCAGGGCAAACTGCAGGTCGAACTCCTGGGCGCTCCTCGTCTCCTGCCTCAGATGGTAGAGGCGTTCACTCACCGCTCTCCCCTCGGGCAGGTGGTTGAAGACTTCCCGGAAACGGCGGGTGAACTCCTCAAACTGGTCCAACGCCGCATCTCCCTCTCCACACAGTGTTGGCCCATTCCAGGGCTCTCCCGGTGAGGCACGAGATGAGGGCAGACACTCTCTCACGGTCCGATAGAGCCAGGTGGACGGTGGCCAGATAAAGGTTCAACTGCAAAGGTTCAACTGCCCTCCCGTCGGGGTAAGGAGAGACGGATTCAACTTGGTTCAGGCTGGAAAGGAGCGCTCAAGAGAGACCCCGGTTGGGCTGGTGGAGGTGCTGGAAAAACTCCCTGTCTCTCCCAGCAGTCCATAGTTTTGACAACGCGATCCATGGCGGTGCTAAATTGGCAAAGCATTGCTGCATGCTCCTGGAAGCGCTCCTCCATCTCAATGGCCGGGGTATACTCTCCTGCTGACTTCATAGTGTGGTCAGAGATTCTGTAATGTGGTGCGTTCTGGTGGCAGGGAAGTCAGGCGCAGGAGAATGAACTTGGTAAAAACGGAGCTGTTTAATAAACATTCAAAAAACCTCAGAAAACCAAAGTATACAAAAATAACATAATAGGGTGCAAAACCCATCGCACACCAGAACAAATAACACACCTACATACAACAAACAATCTCTGACAAGGACGTGAGGGAAAACAGAGAGTTAAACACACAACATGTAATGAATGGTATTGGAACCAGGTGTGTAGGAAGACAAGACAAAACCAATGGAAAATGAAAAATGGATCAATGATAGCTAGAAGGTTGGTGACGTCGACCGCCGAACACCACCCAAACAAGGAGAGGGGCCGACTTTGGCGGAAGTCGTGACACTAAGATAGACTGCTGTCCTTTAGCTACTGTAAGTATACTCATCAATTCAAGTTGGAACTTTGATCATTTACTGAATATACTGCAAAATTCACCTGAGCTCTGTAGACTTGTCTTACTTTAAAAAAAAAACATTTTTATTTCACCTTTATTTAACCAGGTAGGCTAGTTGAGAACAAGTTCTCATTTGCAACTGCGACCTGGCCAAGATAAAGCATAGCAGTGTGAACAGACTTGGCTGTCTGACACCTGCTCGGACACCTGTCACCATCTGATCCTGCTAAGACAATATGAGAATAGTGTTGTGTACTGACTGTGCACCAGTTAGTACACGGCACAGTAGCCTAGTGGTTAGTGTGTTGGACTAGTAACCGAAAGGTTGCAAGTTCAAATCCCCGAGCTGACAAGGTACAAATCTGTCGTTCTGCCCCTGAACAGGTAGTTAACCCACTGATCCTAGGCTGTCAATGTTCTTAACTGACTTGCCAAGTTAAATAAATGTTTAAAAAAATGTAGGGCAGTTTATTACTGTGTTTATGTGAAAAGTAGGGGATTAGCTAGGGAAACTGACAGATCAATAACTAATTACATTGCTATACTGACTAATAAAAACTCACATTGCACTGAAAAAACATCAGAATATCGGTCTTCAATCGTTTGGCTGCTAGTTTCATCATTTAATTCAGGTCTAGTCTGATTGAGGCAAAAAGAATAGCTAACGTTAGCCAACATTTGGCCAGCTCTCTCTCTAACGATACATCAACTGGCGAAAGCTAGCCAAGTTAATTTACTACTGTTGAAACAGGACAAATCTAAGGCTACAAAACATTTCCAGACACACAACAGCTGTTAGATAATAATAGTAACCACCTCATATCGCTATCTGCCAGATAACTAGAGTCCAGAGCTGACCTGGTTGTGGTTAGTTAGCTACTAGCTAGCTATTTGATTCACCTCAGTTGAGAGGGGATGAAACATTATCTAACGTTACATGTCAGTTACACTAGTTAATATCTCAGCACTGGAAACAACCACTAGTTAACTTTTTTTCCCATAAGGTTAAACAGCAGTTACATCAGTCAACTAAAGAGTAGACAGTTTTGCTCTGCTTGCTTTAACAACTCGGAGAAAAAGCTCAACACACTGACAGCTGACTCTGTTCAACTCTCCAGCCAGCCTTCCAGAAGCTTTGCCTTTCACAGATCCTGTCTGCATGCTTTGTGGTGTCTGCATGATCCTAAATCCAACTGACTGAAATCTCCAAAAAGCCTACCCGACCACTCTGAGGCATCCCCAAAGGTCCTAAAGAATTGCATTATTTGGTATCACATTGCAATGATAGGGGATGCACAAAAGTGCAATTTCAGAATGTAGGGGGGACATGACCCCCCTGTCCAAAGTGAAAGTAGCCTTTATGCTAAATTGGGAGTGATTATATAACAAATCTACCTACAAGGTTTAAGCTGTTGAATTGTGTTATGAATATTGTTCTATCAAAATCAATATGACTATTTCTAAGAATGTAGGCTAAATGTCTTCATTTCCAACGGACAGTGTGTTTAATGAATAATAACTCCAATAGGAGGAGGCCCATTTCTTCCCCAAGACCTATCTGACTAATCTCCACTCCATGGTGAAGGAAGTTTCTGATTAACTCCACCTTTCTTTGTTTGCTGAAATCCATACTTTTTCAAAACATGTTAAGGAAATACCACTGACTTGTTGAGATTCAATTGGCACATGCTCATTTACGCTGAGTTGCCATTGTAGAGCAACAGCAATGAGCAAACAGTCGGTGGTTGTATTTGATTCTTGTTTTTAGAAAAAGTATTCATTTCAGCAAACAAAGTAACGCAACTACAGAGGACAAACAGGTACAAGGTAAACATTTCATAAGTACACTTTTTAAAAGTATTGACCTTGGGCGAAACGATGTAGTAGGAGCTGAATTCCACAAAGCCTGGTCTCTGCTCCATTCCATTGGTGGAGTTCATCATAAACTTCCTTCATCATGGAGTGGAGTTTAGTCAGCTACCCAAGACCCTGCTTTCTTGTTTAAAATAGGTTCTTATGATATAGATATACCGTTGTTGAGAAATATACACAGTAAGAAGTGTGACAACCAGTCCCAGTCTCCCCTGCAGCTCCACAGGATGTGCTCATAAATGCACTGCTACTCACAAAATATTTCAGACCTATCAAGTTTTGACATTGCGTCAAACAAACAACACTGCGGGCCTCTGGTTATTTTTTATCTGTTTGGCCCTTACTGCATTCTCACCTGCAGTGAAGCACACCACATACAAATGGAATCAGACAGACTGTACTTTTGAGCGAACCACAGCGGTTGTTTGGTGTGCACTGCGGTTCATATTTACTCCTGTCCCAAAAAAACAAATTTAGGGGGTAATCACTCCAGAGCTAAAAAAAATCCCCCGCTCTAAACAAACTTGATGTGAAAACCCCCCTTACCTTTGCCAATCCAGCCCCAGTCACCCCCCCCACTATCTGTGAGAGTATATATGGCCCCAGTAGGATGACGTCCAGTCCTCCACTGACGCACACACTCACAGACACAGCTGGGTTGAAGTGGCCACCACTGGATTCAGACAGAATAACATGTTTAGTACTTGCTACTGATACTCATGCATTAGGAAAATCACACTGATAAAAGAGTTTAATATACTTGTTATAACTACAGCCCTACCGATATGTTTTTTGTGGTCCGATATTGATTCCGATTTTTTGGGGGAGAAAACTTACTAAACTTACATAAATATGCGATATATGTGCCGATATACTGTTTTACAGCTGGGAATTAAAAAGTGTAATTGTCCACACTGAATTATCATGAATTGGCATCCAAAAGAGTAATTGTCCAATAAATATGCTTCAAATGTTGATTTCATACATTGTAACAATAATGACACATCATAAGAATGGCCACAAGTGTTCAGATCAGCATGAGATTCCCTTTTCATCCTATTTATTGAATATCGGTTATTGGTTGAGTTATTGCTGATACTGATAAAGCAGTAAAAGGGCCAATATCAGCCGATAATACCGATATATTGGTCAGACTCTAGTTATAGTAAATCTCAAGTTATGAGAACATGACAAAAACATTCTGACCTCAGAGTGAGATGTTACCAGGTGCCAACATGTCCTTACCTGATCTCTCCCAGTACAGCGATAACAATCGCCAGCGCCAGCCCATGAGCCAGAGCGGGCTGGATGCTCCCCGGAACGCCGGCATTCTCAATAACAGACCCGCATCCCACGAAGATGAAGAGAGTGCATCCTAACACCTCAGCCAAGCACGGCTGGATAAATCTCTCAAAGGTGGTGACTATTTTCCTGGAGTTGACTACCCCTGAACCTGGCCCTGAGTCCCCAGTGTCAGTCCCAGCCACGGTGAAGAGCTCCGTCTTTGACTCTATCACAGACATATTGCTGACTACTGCTGCTCAGTGTGTCACTTACACCTGCTCTGTCAACTGGTCAGCCAGAGTGTGACACATGCACTGATAAGAGTGCAGACAGGACCGTCACATTAGGGTGGTCTCGGGATATGCGTGGGAGTATCGCCACAACGCCACCTCCCTTTGCTATGATAGCATGTTTTGGCACACATCCCCATATGTCCATAGTATTTAGCTGTAGCGGAAGTGGCTATTGTAGTGCATGACAGACTGATGATGGAATGCCTTACCAGTCGTACGTGCTATACAATGTGTGAAATACATTTTTTTGGAGCTCCCTTGTCCCCATACTCCATAGTAGTTGCCACACCAGATTGCCTTGTGATCCCAGATGTCAGGGCACCTTTAGGGAGATATGGTGTGAACTCAGGAAAAGTTGGAAATAAATCTTTATTTTCACACATTGTATAGCCCGTACTAACTGGTAAGTAGGGTTGGATGGTATCCATATTTTCATATCGTCATACCGTCTTTACTCATCCCGGGATTAATGGTATTATCATTTTAGTACACAAGGGGGGCGCTAAAAACGCAAAAAGCCCATTGGGTGTCTATTACCAGTATACTAACAAAATTAGCACAAATAATTGCGAATTGCCATAGAGGCTGCTAGCTAAATATGCTAACGAGCGCAAATGAAAATAAACTAATTGCAAGGTCAGGCAATCCATCTGTGACAATGTGACAGGTGAAATGAAGAACACAATCTGCTTAATCTCCTAAGGTATTGCACAAGTTGGCTGCAGGTATTTACTTAAAAAGTATCTACAAATATTAATATTTATTGAAAAACGTTTCCAAATACCCCTGTATACGGTATACTGCCCGAGCCTACTGGTAAGGCCATTCCGGATTATAGATTTGCTATCAGTGATGGGAAAAGTTTAATCGCAAATAGGAAAACCAGTGGGCTGGTATAAATTATTTTCAGGATAAAGGATTTCACCAATAGCGTCATTGCGCAAAAGAGTACGCTGCATCATCTGGATAGGTGTGCAACAAAAGATCAACATTCACCTTCTGCTGCCATTTCCGTCAGGCCATCTACGCATAGTTTGACACATACAGTTTGACCCATTCGTTCGTTAAATCCAACATATGCACCAGACAGAACGCACTTTAAGACGACTGTACAACCATCAAGATGAATTGCCAGATCAAAAAGCAGATCCCTTTGTTTCTTGGTACCTAGAACTAGCAACTATGTTTTGTCCGGGTTTAAACGTAAACATTTGCCACCATCCACTTCCTTATGTCTGAAACACAGGCTTCCAGGGTTGGCAATTTTGGGCCTTCACCATGTTTCATCGAAATGTACAGATGTGTGTCATCCACATAGCATTGAAAGTAGACATTGTGTTTCCGAATGACATCACCAAGAGTTAGAATATACACTGTATAGTGAAAACAATAGTGGTCCTAAAACAGAACCTTGAGGAACACAGATGTTTATACATGTTACGAAACTTATCCCCCTAATGTTGATGCACTTTATGTCTAGGGGTCTTATGTTTAGTTAACTGGTCTGTAACCTGATTTAAGGAGTGCATCAATGTGAAATATCAGCATATGAGGACTGTGTTGAATGTACATGTGCCCAGGAAACGGCCAATTTACCAGGGTCCAGGCACAGCTCCTTCTTGACCTCTTGGTCGGCCAGCCAAGCGGATTATTATTTGTTCAGATGGTGACTAAAATAAATATACAAAAAATAAAACTACAAACAGGCATGCCCAAACTAAAGACTCAAAACGTCTGCGACACTGACTGATGATCACCTAATTTCCTGCACCTGATGTGCAGTTAACTAAGCATAAGACCCCTAGACATAAAATGTTTGTCTGCGCTACAGATGGCTATATTGGTCTGCTAATACAGGACTAGTAAAGGCCCAGTGCACTACTTTTTAGAAATCTTGTAAATATCTTTTGGAATATATTTTTAAAATTAATATACAGTACCAGTCAAAAGTTTGGACACACCTAGCAATTCAAGGGTTTTTCTTTATTTTTACTATTTTCTACATTGTAGAATAATAGTGAAGACATAACAACTATGAAATAACACATGGAATCATGTAGAAACCAAAAAAGTGTTAAAGAAATCAGAATCTATTTTACATAATTCAAAGTAGCCTTGATGACAGCTTTGCACTCTCTCAATCAGCTTCATGAAGTCACCTGGAATTCTATTATCAGGTGTGCCTTGGTAAAAGTTAATTTGTGGAATTTATTTCCTTCTTAATGAGTTTGAGCCAATCAGTTGTGACAAGGTAGGGGTGGTATACAGAAGATAAAAGACCAAGTCCATATTATGGCAAGAAGAGCTCAAATAAGCAAAATAATGCAAAGACTGTGCAAGTGGTATGTATTTTTACTAGGCACTATAATTCAGTGTTATAAACATCTCTCTAGCCTTACCATGTCTTCAGTGCTCTAGTGCTGCTATCTCTAGCTCAGTGTACACAAGGTCATATTGGGTTAATGTTTCTCTGTAATAACACAGGTCTGACCATCAGGACACAGTTCACAGAGGGCGACAGGCGAAACTCAAACATTTCCTTTCTGTGCCCTGTAACTATAATGTGTCATCCATGTGGAAATGACATTGGACTTTCATGGTATCAAATGTACAATTTGTAGACCACATGATGGTGGTCAGGTTTTCATACACAAATATTAAACACCTTTATTCAACTGCCATAGACGTGCATTGTCATTTCATTGGTACTGTGGTATCACTTGCGAGGACTTGAAATTGCTCTGCTGAGTGAAAATGCCCTGTTGATTTCTTTCAGACAAGAATCCTAGTTACATGCAAATGTATCTATTGCTACTGTAAATCCAGCAATTGAATCAAACAGATCTGTTAAAGTGCATCCAAAGTATTAACTCCTAATTTCTATACATAAGAAAATATCGGTCTTAGCAATACATTTCTAAATAAACAAAATATTTCAGTTCACAACACAATGGCACATTAAATACTTGACAAATAAAAATAAATCTTCCTTTTACTTTTCTCTAACATCCAGCAAACCTGCTTTATGTTGTCTGAATGAAGATTAGAAACAGACAGTGCAGAGCAGACAGATGGATAAAATGAAATGAAGGCTAGGGCTTATGTCCTTAAGCTACCAGTGTCTTGTCGTTCATACAGTGCATTCGGAAAGTATTCACACCCATTGGACATTTTCCACATTTTGTTACATTACACCCTTATTCTAAAATCAAATAACCCCCCCCCCTCCCCCCTCTCCCCCCTCATCAATCTACACACAATACCACATAATGACAAAGCAAAAACTGTTTTTATTTTAAATATGCTAATTTATTCCCCCCCCCCAAAACTGAAATATCACATTTACATAAGTATCCAGACCATTTACTCAGTACTTTGTTGAAGTACCTTTGGCAGCGATTACAGCCTTGAGTCTTCTTGGGTATGACGCTATAAGCTTGGCACACCTGTATTTGGGGAGTTTCTCCCATTCTTTTCTGCAGATCCTCTCAAGCCCTGTTAGGTTAGACACAGCTATTTTCAGGTCTCTCCAGAGATGTTCGATCGGGTTCAAGTCCGGGCCACTCAAGGATATTCAAAGACTTTTCCCGAAGCCACTAGCGCGTTGTCTTGTTGGAAGATGAACCTCCGCCCCAGTCTGAGGTCTTGAGCAGGTTTTCATCAATGATCTCTCTGTACTTTGCTATGTTTATCTTTCCCTCGATCCTGACTAGTCTCCCAGTCCCTGCCGTTGACAAACATCCCCACAGCATGATGCCGCCACCACCATGCTTCACCATAGGGATGGTGCTCGGTTTCCTCCAGACGTGACGCTTGGCATTCTGGCCTGAGTTCAATCTTGGTTTCATCAGATGAGAGAATCTTGTTTCTCATGGTCAGAGTCCTTTAGGTAACTTTTGACAAACTCCAAGAGGGCTGTCATGTGCTTTTTACTGAGGAGTGGCTTCAGTCTGGCCACTCTACCATAAAGGCCTGATTGGTGGAGTGCTGCAGAGATGGATGTCCTTCTGGAAGGTTCTCCCATCTCCACAAATGAACTCTGGAGCTCTGTCAGTGACCATCATGTTCTTGGTCACCTCCCTGACCTTCTCTCCTGATTGCTCAGTTTGGCTCTAGGAAGAGTCTTGGTGGTTGCAAACTTACATTTAAGAATGACGGAGGTCACTGTTCTTGGGGACTTTCAATGCGGAATAATCTTTTTGGTACCCTTCCCCAGATCTGTGCCTCGACACAATCCTGTCTCAGAGTCCTACAGACAATTCATTCAACCTCATGACTTGGTTTTTGCTCTGACATGCAGTGTCAACTGTGGGACCTTATATAGACAGGTGTGTGCCTTTCCAAATCATGTCCAATCAATTGAATATACCACAGGTGGACTCCCAAGTTGTAAAACATCTCAAGGATGATCAATGGAATGCACCTGAGCTCAATTTCAATTCCATAACGAAGGGTCTGAATACTTATGTCAATAAGGTATTTATGTTTTTTATAAATTTGAAAACATTTCTAAAAACATGTTTTTGCTTTGTCATTATGGGGTCTTGTTAACAAGCTATAGTTGTGGCAAGTCGGTTAGGACATCTACTTTGCGCATGACAAGTAATTTTCCCAACAATTGTTTACAGACAGATTATTTCACATATAATTCACTGTATCACAATTCCAGTGGGTCAGAAGTTTACATACACTAAGTTGACTGTGCCTTTAAACAGCTTGGAAAATTCCAGAAAATGTCATTGTTTTAGAAAATTCTGATAGGCTAATTTAATAATTTGAGTCAATTGGAGGTGTACCTGTGGATGTATTTCAAGGCCTACCTTCAAACTCAGTGCCTCTTTGCTTGACATCATGGGAAAATCCAAATAAATCAGCCAAGACCTCAGAAAAAGAATGATTTACTTCCACAAGTCTGGTTCATCCGTGGGAGCAATTTCCAAACGCCTGAAGGTACCACGCTCATCTGTACAAACAATAGTACGCAAGTATAAACACCATGGGACCACGCAGCCGTCATACCACTCAGGAAGGAGGCGCGTTCTGTCTACAAGAGATAAACGCACTTTGGTGCAAAAAGTGCAAATCAATCCCAGAACAACAGCAAAGGACCTTGTGAAGATGCTGGAGTAAACGGGTACAAAAGTGTCTATATCCACAGTAAAACGAGTCCTATATCAACATAACCTGAAAGGCCGCTCAGCAAGGAAGAAGCCACAGCTCCAAAACCGCCATAAAAAAAACAGACTACGGCTTGCAACTGCACATGGGGACTTTTTGGAGAAATGTCCTCCAGTCTAATGAAACAAAAATAGAACTGTTTGGCCATAATGACCCTTGTTACATTTGGAGGAAAAGGGGGAGGCTTGCAAGACAAAGAACAACATCCCAACCGTGAAGCACGGGGTGGCAGCATCATGTTGTGGGGGTGCTTTGCTGCAGGAGGGACTGGTGCACTTCACAAAACAGATGACATCATGAGGGGGAAAATTATGTGGATATCTTGAAGCAACATCTCAAAACATCAGTCAGGAAGTTAAAGCTTGGTCGCAAATGGGTCTTCCAAATGGACAATGACCCCAAGCATACTTCCAAAGTTGTGGCAAAATGGCTTAAGGACAAAATGGTGGCCATCACAAAGGACAACAATAGAAAATTTGTGGGCAGAACTTAAAAAGTGTGCGTGAGCAAAGAGGCCTACAAACCTGACTCAGTTACACCAGCTCTGTCAGGATGAATGGGCTAAATTCACTCAACTAATTGTGGGAAGCTTGTGGAAGGCTACCCAAAATGTTTTTCCCCAAGTTAAACAATTGAAAGGCAATGCTATCAAATACTAATTGAGTGTATGTAAACTTCTGACCCACTGGGAATGTGATGAAAGAAATAAAAGCTGAAAGAAATAATTCTCTCTATTATTCTGACATTTCACATTCTTAACATAAAGTAGTGATCCTAACTGACCTAAAACAGGGAATTTTTACTTGAATTAAATGTCAGGAATTGTGAAAAACTGAGTTTAATGACCTAAGGCTCATATTTCTGTGTGTTATTATGTTATAATTAAGTCTATGATTTGATATTTGATAGAGCAGTCTGACTGAGCGGTGGTAGGCAGCAGCAGGCTCGTAAGCATTCATTCAAACAGGACTTCTGTGCATTTGCCAGCAGCTTTTCGGTGTGCTTTTAGCATTGAGCCGTTTATGACTTCAAGCCTATCAACTCCCGAGATTAGGCTAGTGTAACTGATGTGAAATGGCTAGCTAGTTAGCGGGGTGCGCGCTAATAGCGTTTCAATCGGTGACGTCACTCGCTCTGAGTAGTTGTTCCCCTTGCTCTGCAAGGGCCGTGGCTTTTATGGAGCGATGGGTAACGATGCTTCGAAGGTGGCTGTTGTCGATGTGTCCCTGGTTTGAGCCTAGGTAAGGGCGAGGAAAGGGACGGAAGCTATACTGTTACACTGGCAATACTATAGTGCCTATAAGAACATCCAATAGTCAAAGGTATATGAAATACAAATGGTATAGAGAAATATTCCTATAATAACTACAACCTGAAACTTCTTACATGGAAATATTGAAGACTCATGTTGAAAGGAACCACCAGTTTTCATATGTTCTCATGTTCTGAGCAAGGAACTTAAACGTTAGCTTTTGTACATGGCACATATTGCACTTTTACTTTTTTCCCTAACACTTTTGTTTTTGCATTATTTAAAACAAATTGAACATGTTCCATTATTTATTTGAGGCTAAATTGTTTTTATTGATGTATTATATTAAGTTAAAATAAAAGTGTTCATTCGGTATTGTTGTAATTGTCATTACAAATAAATAAATTGGCCGATTAATCGGTATTGTCTTTTTTTTTTTGGGTCCTCCAATAATCGGTATCGACATTGAAAAATCATAATCGGTCGACCTCTACTTCTGACTGAACTGTATATGATTGTCGTGATCAGGAACTGACTGCGGAACATTCGGCCTCGTTGGCCAGGACCATAAATACGAGTTAGGTACAGTGAAAGAACACTACCAGCCCAAAACATCAATCCCATACCAAACATATTGTATTGTATTGCTACAGCACAACTGCTGTTCCACTGATACAGCCGTATACTGCTACTTCAATTGGCTAGACTCTTGCAAAGCTGTCCAACAAAATATTAAAACGTATTCAATATGTTATTTTCACTGACTCTGGGTTGAGGTGGAACTTCTTCAATTTGTCATCTAGGCCTGGGATGTCCCTGAGGTCAGCACCGATGATGCAGTGCCTGTTTGAGTCTAGGCTGTGGCTATCTGAAACACACACAGACAATACAAATGAAGACTAAGTGAAAATCAAATGTCACCATAAGAGACAATCCCATTCAGTTATCATGTTGATTTGTATCAGTCAATGTCTTTAAAATCATGACTTAGTAATAATGAATCTGTGGAATAGGTCTCAATGAGAGGTTTTGACAGCAGTGGTTTTGTCCCGAAGAGGTGCACAACATTATAACTACACATTAAGGTGTGTTTCTTATTAGAGATGATCTCACTACACGTTTAGCTGGACAGGCTCTGCCTCCCTCTACAGGTCAATTTCTGACATTACTGAGACCACAATTATGTCAAAACCAATAAAACTGTGATCTATATGAAGTTTTCTAAAGAGGAAAAATAAAAACGGCTTACTTTTTGTTGTGTATTTTCCTGCCAGCAATCATCGGAAAGTCGACATGGTTTCGAGGTTTTCATCCTAAAAACACAAATATGACAAACAAATGACAATGAAAGTACAAACCAAGGACAAGCATGGATTGTACTGTAAAATAAATGCATTTGTTTAATGGGATTATTAGACCAGTACCTTTAACCTCCAGAAAGTGGTGTCCAGCCCTGCCCCCAGGTTCACTATCTGACAGTTACACACCATCTTCCTGAGGAAGGCATCCAGGTGGTTCATTCCCCGCAAACAGGCATATTAACCTAACAGAAGACAACAGAGATTTAGTAACATAGTATGAAGCAGACCTTCTTCAAGCTATTTAAAAAAAAAAAAATGTTACAAATGTGTTTTTGGCTCTGGCCGATATATACATGGACTTGCCTCAGTTGATTTCTGGAGCCCTTCGTTCTCCTACTGGCCTCACAAAATACTGGACATAGGGGTCTGTCCAGTAGCCTTTACTGGTTGCATATCTGAAAATCAAACAAATGGTAAGTATAACATGCCCAAATGCAGCATACAAAATAATATGCTCCCATTTATGACGGGATAAGATCAAAGTAACATTGAATGATTAAATATGGGCGTGTCATTTACTGGGCACAATCTGAATAAATACTAAAGGCAGGCTGGTTGCTTCTCCGAAGGGAGGCAATTGACTTGTTGCATTCGCATACAATGTTGCAATTCGGATCACCTAGGTAAGCAGCAGCTTGTACATTTGAAAAACAACTTCTACAACACCACATGCATCAGCTGTTCCAATGTGGCTAACATTGGTTAGCTTTGACCGTTGCTTCGCAGCCGAGCAAAAATCTTTACCGGGCAGGTGGTCAAACTCAAGTAGATGGACGAGGTAGATATAATTAGCAACAGTTAAATAATGTACTGTCTGTCACAATTTATGCAAGAAATTCTGAGCTAAGCTGATGTAGCCTGTCTTCAACTTCCGGCATATACAGTATATTTACCCATAATGCAACGCTCAATTCATTTTCCTACGTTTTCATTGGCCTAGTCTCTATCCACCACAACCAATACACGAAATGCATTAAAACGATATTAGATATCTATTTTACGTCTGCTACGTTAGGTTACATCTCAACAGATCTGGGATTGTTACAATGTGTAATTTTAGAGACGCATCAAATGTACTTGGGATTGTTATAATGTATTGTAATGTCCTGGCTAGCTCATAAAGGAACAATTGTCCAGACAGAAAATTGAGTTTACGAATTTACGGTTTATTAACCAAACTCCACACAGGCTACAGTTTGGCCGCAGCCCACGCCAAATAAATGAAAGACACCCTATAAAACAACCGTGACCTTCTCTTGCGAAGACCAGACGTAAGAGAGAGAACAATGGCTAAACATGGTCTTAACATGCAACGCTCCATCCCCCTGCCAAGCCCCCACGCCACTCCACCAACCACCAGGATGCCCGGCTTCAGAACATTCCAGGCATTCTCGTGATTGGCAGATAGCAGGTTGATTGGCATGTCGGACCCCGCGAACACTGGGTGCTGGTAAGTACAACACAACCAATTAATAGCATAATACATAACACACAGCTGTCTCTGTGCGGGTCGCTACACTATCAAGCATATTCTATGTCCAGCGGCGACCCGTCATTCATTTTTTTTTAGGCTTGTCTGTTTTGCATGTTATTTTGGTATATCACTTATCACATATTATTTTGGCATGTCACATATCAGTTTTCAAAAAATGTTTAAAAAAAAATAATAAGTTAATAAAGCCGCATGCAAACATGGTCTCTTTTTTGTTTTCTTGAGTAAGGGAGCTCCAAAATGCAGGTGTTTCAGCCTAGAACAGTACTTTCTGTGGTGTTGGGGCAAGCCAGCAGAAAATACGGAGCTTTGCGCAATGATTGGCTCAGTGTTCTGTCACTCATAAGGACACTACGTCACTGCCAAGGGTAGAGCTCGAAAAAATTCAAGCTCCTTGGGTGCTGCCATAGAGTTACATTAGAAGTGCCCATCCAAGTAGGCTCAAGGTCATTGGCCCGAGATAAAATGACATCAAATCACGTTATATCTACAGTAGCTTTGATTGGAATGATAATGTCAACATCATACTTTCAAAATCCTAGCTAGCAGTCATCATCATGAATGAAGTTGACAATCTACTGGAAAATCATTTTTAATCCTTGTCATATGAAGATAAATAACGAAGATACATTTTAGATTAAACGTATCGGTGCTCATTGGACATAAATATTACACAACAAGTTTGAAATCGTAAATTCAACAATGAGTGGTTTGGAAGGAATCAGTGGCTAACGGCAAGCATTGCAAAATCAATCATTAGCCTGCTATTCAGTGGAGTGGCTGTGAGGTCCCAAATCTAAGATTAAGGTTCTCTTTTCCTAGTTTCAAGTTATAAACATTTAACATTGGACATATGCTGTCAATGAAGCATGATTTTGCCGCGCACATAACAACTGTTAACTCAGAACTGCAAAGTGAGTTCAAGACAACTGGAAAAACGAGCTACGACTGGGAAAATACGTTTTGAACTTTCATCCAACTTGTAAATCGAGAACTCTGGCCTCTTTCTAGAGCTACGAACTGAAGATCACTGACGTCATCATGATTTGATCTTTTTTCCCCCAGTTCCCGGTTGTCTTGAAAGCACAATAAATCTAGAGAATGCCAGACTTTGATGACAAAATTTGCCCACTAAGGTCCACCGCGCCACCTTCCTGTTCAACTGAGCAGAGCACAACGGTGAGTCCAAACATGTCGTGAATGCTGCTGCATAAATTATGTAATATGCCAGGAAGATATGTATACTGTAGCTAAGAAAGTAATACTAAGTGCAGTAGTGTAAAGTACTTAGGTAAAAATACTTTAAAGTACTACTTAAGTAGTTTTTTAAGGTATCTGTACTTTACTTTACTATTTATATTTTTGACAACTTTTACTTTTACACTACATTCCTAAAGAAAAGTGTACTTTTTACTCCACACATTTTCCCTGACACCCAAAAGTACTCGTTTCATTTTGAATGATTAGTGTTAGTAATTAAATATGTAGAAGGGTGAGCCGGTCAAGGATCGATTCAGACAAAGTGGTAAATTGTATGACAAGCGACAGTTTATTCAGAGTGAAGATATCTGGTACCGCGTAATTACGGCTCTCCCGTTAGCTCGCACAGAACAGCAGGAAAAGAGGCCGTTAACAGTCAGCACACCCCTTATATGTGGAACAGAAAGTAGGTTGATTCTAGAAGATCGGATCTTTGGATTGGTTCAGGCTGGGTGTAGTCTGTAGTCTTCCGCCATTGGCTCAGTTGTCTGTCCGTCATCGTAGAATCCTCTTCGGGCACACAATGTTCGGCTAGAAAGGAGATTATGTGTGTGCGCTGGTTTGGCAGTTAGTGTGTAATGTGGGAGCTATCCTGTAGGGGACCCCACAGGCTTTACTGTGAGTTGTAGCCATGTATTAGCAGTAGGCTGGTCACCTGCATAAGAAATAGCATTTCTTTACATTAGCAGGACAGGAAAATTGTCTAATTCATGTGCTTATCAAGAGAACATCCCTGGTCATCCCTGCTGCCTCTGATCTGGTGGACTCACTAAACACATGCTTTGTCTGTAAATTATGTCTGAGTGTTGAATTGTGCCTCTGGCTATCCGTAAATAAAAAAACAAGAAAATGATGCCGTCTGGTTTGCGTAATATAAGACATTTTAAATTATTTATACTTTTTTTTTATACTTAAGTATATTTTAGCGATTACATTTACTTTTGATACTTAAGTATATTTGAAACCAAATACATTTAAACTTTTACTCAAGTAGTATTTTACTGGATGACTTTTACTTGAGTCATTTTCTATTAAGGTATCATTACATTTACTCAAGTATGGCAATTGGGCACTTTTTCTACCACTGACTAAGTGGATGTGGTGTAGCAAACTGTATGTGCTTCACCCTAATAATTTGGTCTATTTTCATCTCTTAATTCCACCTACTGTTCTGATTTGGTGGTGCACATGTAGCCTATAACCTGATTTTGAGAAATGTAATCATTGAATATTGTAAGAGTTTTCATTGTCTGCTTATATGCTCCCTTTATTTATCCTTTATTTATGGTGTCCTTTATTTATGGTTCTTTATGTATGGTTTATATGCCCCCTTTATTTATATTGTAACGACCCTGGGTTTATAAGCGCGGAAATCGACTCTGCGGTTCAGCATGCTTTTGCGGCACAGTCGATAGCGCGCCGGACCTCGGGCTAGAAGGTCGAGGGCTCGTGACCTGCTCCCTGCCTGTTTCATTACATTGGTGTCAGAAGTGATCGGACCTTGCATCCTGGAATGGTAGTATTGCGAAGAATGTGCAAAGTGAAATAAAAATAATGGGGTGCAACTTTATCAGTAAAACCTTCTCTCTTCTATTTTATCTTATCTTATTTGATCTACTTTAAGATTATTTAAATTAATTAAATTGTTTTACATTAATCATGAGAATCAGATGACGACACATGTCCATCTATCACTGTGATAGACTGCATCCAAAACATTTTGTAAATGACCATTATTGGTAGGATGGTCAATTTTACAAGGGTATGTTTGGCAGCATGAGTGAAGGATGCTTTGTTGCGAAATAGGAAGCCAATTCTAGATTTAACTTTGGATTGGAGATGTTTGATATGGGTCTGGAAGGAGAGTTTACAGTCTAACCAGACACCTAAGTATTTGTAGTTGTCCACGTATTCTAAGTCAGAGCCGTCCAGGCTAGAAGGTCGAGGGCTCGTGACCTGCTCCCTGCCTGTTTCATTACATTGGTGTCAGAAGTGATCGGACCTTGCATCCACGACATTAATCATGAGAATCAGATGACGACACATGTCACGTAAGTAGACGTGTATTGAGACGTCACTGGTAGGCGCGCGTACCGCAATGAGACGTCACTGGTAGGCGATTAGGGAGTGAAAGTTGATGATAAATTGTTGTTGATGAAGACGAGGCCTGATGTCAACAACTGATTATGTATGTCATTGAACAACAGTTTGATATTTCAACTAAACTGATTGTTTTAATAGCTATGTGTACATTTTGCTGCGTAATGTTGGCATATTCAACATCTTCATGATAAAAAAACTCATCCAGAGGTCAGTGCAAATTCTGCAGTACTGAATTGTGTCACTGGAGCGAGCAAGATGACTTTCGTAAACTGTCCCAAGCCCCACAGTCAGCAGCACATTTAACAGTGCTGGGGATGGCGGTATATGGATGCTTTTGCAACCTATTCTTCCTGCCACCCATTCAACGCCATCATCAGCTTGTGCTGGCAAAGAGAGAGGTGTGCTGCTAGCTAGCTGGTTGGGAAAAGTGTTCGACGGTGGTTAGCCAGATAGATATTCAGCATAAAGGCTGCAAGCAGTCAGCGGAACTCTGGATGGTTTTCTAGCTTTTTGATAAAATACATGGCTTTAATGATGTCGTCAGCACGCGACGGAATAACTTTTTTCTGAAACAACCACTTGAAGACTAACCTAAACTAGCTAGCTAAAAAGTGACTAGTTATTTTAATTGGTTCATAGCTTTAGCTAGCTGCAAGCTAATCTTCGACACAAAGCTACTGACTGTTAGTTGGCTATATTGTGAACTTCATGGCCAACAAAAGGACTCTTGTCTGATGAAGCACATCACAGGATTTACTTTTCCAGTTCTAAAAAGTAGCACGACTCCACTGGAGAAGGACGCAAAATGAAGAAACAGTTCAATCGGATGAAACAACTCGCCAACCAAACAGTTGGCAGGCAAGTAACATTAGCTGTTGCTAAATTGTTAACAATCTAGCAATTTGTTAGCTAGCAAGTTCTGTCTTTTGATTTTCTACATCGTTGTGTATGAATAAAAAACAGCTGGTAACGTCAAGGCTTTAATCCTAGATCTAATGTTATTGTCCCATTTTATCTGGAGTATTATTCATCAAGGAAAGAGTGCTGAGGTTTCCTAAACTCTTCACACGTTTCTGTATAACGGTTTTGTTACATGACTGTAAGTCTAAACGTTTCCAGTTAGTTTCATGGTGAATTTAGCATCACATCTAATCTCCAGGATGCATTCCGCACATTTTACATCGGTAACAGGCAGATTTGCAACTCCTACTGCTGAGCAAGCTGAAGATATTTGACAGCTCTTATCCAAGCACTGTGGCGATGCACTACTTCACATGATGGCAGATGCTGGAGCTACATGGTATAGGAAAGTGCATGCCCTGCAACAGCTGTTATTCAACTTATTGTCCCCAATCTAACTGACATTTAAAGAAGAGATTCAGGCTATTTTTCCTGGTGTTTGTGTGTGTGCACAGATTCCAGTAGATCAGGGAGTCACCAGTCCTCCAACTCTGCCAGGCCATGTCAATTCAATGCCATGTCAGCCTAATCTGCTGAGGCAGCCAGGACAATCAAGTTCGATCAACTGATGCTGACGACCAAGAGCTAACATCCTTATTTACATTTGTGTGGCTCAAGACAGCACAGGTGTGTTAAAGGCCCCCAGAACAGTTCCACCTCTAGTATTTATGCTCTTGCATTCCACTTTCACTCAGGCTAAACACAAAACTGCCGATTCAAACCCTCTGGAGTTGCATTTGGCACACAAAATGACAGTCCGCAAGATTTAACGCATAACGCATTAAACAAGCTACATAATGCTTGAGATGGGGCGGCAGGGTAGCCTAGTGGTTAGAGCGTTGGACTAGTAACCGGAATCCCCGAGCTGACAAGGTACAAATCTGTCGTTCAGTTAACCCACTGATCTTAGGCCGTCATTGAAAATAAGAATTTGTTCTTAACTGACTTGCCTAGTTAAATAAAGGTCAAATAAAAAAGATAAGTATGGCACAATATAGTCTGATTAATCAGTCTGTAATACACAATTAATTGGTATATACCATCTGCAATTAATGCCTGTAAATCGTGTAAATGTATTGTACAACCCAGAATGTTGAAGGCCTACTCTACCGGTTGTCTGTGTGGTTTGTCCTTCAGCTGCTCAATTTGAGGCAAAATATCCACAGGAAAGTATTGTTTACCTGACTTAGAGAGCCGGTAGCATTTGGTTTGGTTTGTCACGAGGTGAAGTTAGTTTTATGTTTTCCGTTTTCTCTCGTAAATAGCTGTTGAACTAAGCATGCCATGACAATAAAACATTTATATTCTCAATCAGGGGAGGATGGAGAAGAATCCATACCTTTTGTTGTTTTGAATTGTAGATATGTATTTTTAAGATGAACAATATTTTCTCATTTCGAGCAGCTGAAGGACAGACAACTGGTAGAGTAAGTTTATTATTATTATTTTTTCTACATTCTGACTTGTAAGAAACAATTACAAAATTGATCAGGCAGTAGTTGCAGGTTGTATATACCAATTAATTGTGTATTAGAGCCTGACCAACCATAGCCTAGGCACCCTGGCCTATTTGCCAGTAGTGGAACCACCCTTGAGAGAACAGCCCTTTAAAGAAGTGCAATCTTTGGGAATATCTTGGCATCGGATCTCTAATTCCATAGGTTTTTTTCCATGGCGGGAGATATAGAACCTCCATGTAACAGTACCCTTGAAAAGGAGAGGCCTGCCCTGCGTTGCCCCGCCTTGAGTAATGGAGGAAAGGTGACTAGGAAAGAAAGCAATTGAAGAGTTTTGAAAAACAGCAAAGATAACATCTCAGACTGGGACGTTTTGCTCTGCTCTCGTTAAAGTATAAAAAAGTCACCTAGAAATAATCTGTGGAAATGCCACAAATACGTGGATTGGAACATAGATTTGAATCTGAATGTCCATTCTACAATTTATAATTCTATGGGGAGAAACAATGTTCAAAGGATCTAGCTCTAATTCTATAAAATATCTGCAAGGCTAAGCTACTCTGTACTTTTTGTCCCACTGGCATCATTTGATTGGCAATTTAGCACTGAGAAACATCCAAGTTGCCATCTCCAATTAGGACTAATCCTGGCATGTTGTTTTGTGTAACCGTATCCTGAGAGTGCTCACAGAGTATCCCATTAATGTTCCTTCAGCGCTGTGCCGCTGGCTCAGGGTCCACAGACAGGACCGCTGGAATACTCAACATCTCTTCACTGTATTTGACTAACAGTAAATCAGGAGTGTGTGTGTGATGCGGAAAGCAGACGTGTGTGTGTGTGTGTGAGAGGATCTGTTTGTGTGCAAGCTACAAGCGTGCATGTGAATGTGTGTGATAGACGAGGGCCCTTAGCCTGTTCCTGTGATTGTGCCGGAGCAGAACACTGTGTTCAGCAGTCAGCTACTCTGAGGAAATCTCTCATTCTTCACCAAACAGGAAATGGCCCCCCAGAGAAGTGCTGTTTCTAAGAAGAGAGAATGGGTGAAAAAACACTGGCGTGACCAACGCAAGGGCAGTAACTGTGTCAAAGACCATGTGGATCCTTACCTGCTCTCGTTTCTTGATTTGAGCTCCCAAGTTCTTGAACGCCTCAGACAGATAGAAGCTGGTGAGGTACCTCTGTGGTGATAGTGGGATTAGATCTGTACATTAGTGATGATAAGATGGGGCCTTTTCAAGCGGAGTGGTGAGATGATTGAGTAAGGAGTCTAGCCACAGCTTGTCACAGACAGGTTGCACATCTCAGCAGAGTTGTTTAAAACCACAAGACATTCTTCAGTTCCTTAGTTTCCCAAAGGGTTGGGTGTCAGTGAAGTATGCGTTTGTCTGTTCTTGTAATAATTTGCTTTGTGGAACTCTGTGGTAGATCCATTTGACACTGAAATTGACAGATCAGAAGTGGGCTCAGCTCATCTTTGCACAACATCTTGTAAAACCAGACAGGAACAGTAGGCTACTTCACACCAATAGGCATTATAGCTACTCAGTTGTGCACAAGTCCTATCCTTTCATCTCTATTCGATATCCATTATCTTGTGAGCCCTGAGCGGCCAACTGTTGCTAACATAACAAACTCAACCTCCTCTCCAAGCTGATTGAGTGTTGAGAAGGCCAGCAACACCCCCTATAAAGTATTAATTTACCCTCTCGATAGCACGTTGCCATGGAGACCATTCTCTGGCTGGTGGCAGGGTGTAGCCTAACTTATGTTGTTCAGTGATCCAAGTAACCCTGTTCTGTTGTAGCCAGCTAGCTAGGTCACAAAGCTACCTCGTGGTTAGTCAGTGACACAGTTCTACAGAGCCTAGTGTTGTCAGTCAGCTCCATTCACTCTGCTAGCCCAGGTCAGCTGACAGAGGCTAAACAATTGTTGTTTTGTTGCTCCTGGGCTGGGACATCATAGTAGGTCTATTTTTAGTGATGCAGTTTAGTTTGAGTATGGTTGAGTGAGTGAATGTGGCATTTGTTATTGAAAATGGGCAACTCATCTTTGTTTATACACCAAATAACTGTCCTGTGGTTTAGTAATATGTTTTAAAGTGTGTTTCTCTCTGTAGTCCTATAGATGTGGTGAGTAATGTCTCATATGTCCCCCCAGGCCCTGGCTGCCTGCTGCCGCTGGAACCAGGTCTGTCCCAAATGGCACCCTACTCCCTTTATAGTGCACTACTTTTGCTATTTGGAACACAGACCATGTCTTCTGGTTTCGGAGGTTGAATGTCCATCTGGCCTCACCAGGCAGCTAGGCTTCAGGTTCCAGAAAACGTCTCTTGACTCTAATCTCCCCTGGATTTGGTTTTGGGGCCTGGCTTGCAGCCTCTCGCTCTCTCTCTCTCTCTCTCTCTCTCTCGTGTTCTCTCTCTCTCTCGTTCTCTCTCGTTCTCTCTCGCGCGTTCTCTCTCTCTCTCGCGTTCTCTCTCTCTCTCGCGCGTTCTCTCTCTCTCGCGTTCTCTCTCTCTCGCGCTCTCTCTCTCTCTGCCTCCTTATCTGTCTCTTGCTCTGCCTCCCTCTCTATCTAATACAATTTAAAGGGTTGTTATTGGCATGGGTAAACATATGTTTACCCATTGCCAAAGCAAGTGAAATAATGTTTTTCTCAATTTTGTTTAACATTACATTTTCAAAAGGATAAAAATATTTCAAATGTTATTATCCTCAATTTACAGTGTTTTTAACAATGTAAACAATTTTCAAATTCTTTGGGTCTGTGTGACCTGTGTGAAAAATGTCTCTAATATGGTCATACCTTTGGCTGGAGGTAAGGAAGGGCAGCTCAGTTTCCACATTTTGTGGGCAGTGGGCACAGTCTTCTCTCGAGAGCCATGTCTGCCTATGGCGGCCTCTCTTAATAGCAAGGCTATGCTCACTCGGTCTGTACACAGTCAAGGGTTTTCTTCATTTTGGGTCAAATGGTGGTGATAGTGGTCAGTTATTCTGCTACTGTGTATTCTCTGTTTAGGGCCAAATAACATTTTAGTTTGCTCTGTTTTTTTTTTTTTTTGTTGATTATTTCCAGTGTCAAATAGTTGTTTGATTCTAATTGTGTTGCTTCCAGGGGCTTGGTGGAGTGTGTGTGTGTGTGTGTGTGAACAGAGCCCCAGAACCAGCTGGTGAGGGGACTCTTCTCTAGGTAGTGTTGTCATGATATCAGTATCACGATACTAGGAAATAAGGAAGCAAAGGAAACAAAATATGAAGCAAACTCAATGTCTTGAGGAAAACAGTCCTAATGATGATTAACAGCCTTGTGTTTTCACCCAGATGCACATTTCTTTGTTGCATGCTATAGCACACTATTTTACCAAAGTAGGTTTTAAAGGACCATAGTGTTTAGTCTGCTTCGTGTTTTTTTTCCAAGGAAAAGCTGGTGTCGTAGTATCGCGATACTGGTATCATGACAACACTATCTCTAGGTTTATCTATTTGTAGGTGAGGGATTTTATGGTGGAATGTGTGAGTATCACTGCCTTTTAGGTGGTTGTAGAATATAACAGCTCTTTTTCTGGATTTTGATAATTGGCAGGTATTTCATAATTTTGCTCTGCATGCATTGTTTAGGATTTTGCATTGTATCTGAAGGATATTTTTGCAGAGTCTCAATCGAGTGTTTGTCCAATTTTGTGAATTCTTGGTTGGTGAGTGAACCCCAGACCTCACAACCATGGAGAGCAATGGGTTCTATTTAACCAATAAGGCCCAAGAGTGTGTGGTATATGGCCAATATACCATAGCTAAGTGCTATTAAGCATGACACAATGCAGAGTGCCTGGATACAGCCATATACCACTGACCCCTGAGGTGCCTTATTGCTATTATAAACAGGTTACAAATGTAATTAGAGCAGTAAAAATAAATGTTTTGTCATACTCATGGTAGACTGTGTTATTTGCCACAGCTGGAGTTTGCCAAAAGGCACCTGAAGAGACTATGAGAAACCAAGATTGAACTCTTTGGCCTGAATGCCAAGCCTCACGTCTGGAGGAAACCTGGCACCATCCCTACAGTGAAGCATAGTAGTGGCAGCATCATGCTGTGGGGATGTTTTATCAGCGGCAGCGACTGGGAGACCAGACGGGATCGAAGGAAAGATGAACAGAGCAAAGTACAGAGATCCTTGCTGACAACCTCCTCCAGAGTGTTCAGGACCTCAGACTGGGGTGACGGTTCACCTTCCAACAGGACAACAACCGTAAGCACACAGCCAAGACAACGCAGGAGTGGCTTCAGAACAAGTCTCTGAATGTCCTTGAGTGGCCCAGGCGGAGCCTGGACTTGAACCCGATCTAACATCTCTGGAAAGACCTGAAAATAGCTGTGCAGCAACGGTCCCCATCCAACCTGACAGAGCTTGAGAGGATTTGCGGAGATGAATGGGAGAAACTCCCCAAATACAGGTGTGCTAAGCTTGTAGCGTCATACCCAAGAAGACTCAAGGCTATAAACGCTGCCAAAGGTGCTTCAGCAAAGTACTGAGTAAAGGGTCTGAATAGTTATGTAAATGTAATATTTCAGTTTTTGATTTTGTATAAATTAGCAAACATTTCTAAAAATCTGTTTTTGCTTTGTCATTATGGGGTATTGTGTGCAGATTGAGGGGGGGGGATATTAAATACATTTTAGAATAAGGCTGTAACGTAACAAAATGTGGGAAAAAATCAAGGGTTCTGAATACTTTCCGAAGGCCCTGTAGAGCATTTCTTAATAGCATGCAGTTCGTTCGGCTTCGATACCTCATGGTTGAGTATTGCTCTGTTACTATAGTGCACAGAGCCCTGTTTTTGAAAGAGAATAGGGACTTTGCTGAGTTTAAGGCTCTAGTTACTGACTGCAGTTTAACATCTGACTTGAGAACAGTTCTCTGTACATCAGCCCTAACCTAAGCAGGATGATCTTAACAGTAAAACTGTACCAGGACCAGTTGGCAAGGGCAAAAGTTACAAGCTACAAAACGGAGGTTACGTTACTTGTAGTAGGAATAGGGAAGGTCACAATTCTGTTTGTACACTTGTTTACATGGATATGCTTCTCAATAAACACTTATTTGAAACAAGCCATTACACTTTATTATTATCATGGCCTGTCTTTATTATTATTATTCAGGCTATTACTTATTAATCAACAAATTACGAAATTCCAGGTTTGAGAGGATCTGTTGCGTTTTTGTATTAACACAACATTATTAATGGAGACAAAATGGTAGGCCGTCATTGTAAATAATAATTTGTTCTTAACTGACTTGCTTGGCTAAATAAAGGTTAAATAAAATACAAATTAAAAACGGAGTCAAAATCAAGATATGCCTACCTTGTGCTTGTCTGTTGGCTTTTCTGCATATCATTTTTTTAATACACATCCTACAAAACCCATCGGTCTCCGTTTGAATGGTTTTCTCCCACTTTTCTCGAAATATTTGCATAATGTCACACACCCTGCTGCTGCGATCATTCGATGGCATTGGCAAATGTTCTTTGAAGAGAGAACGCTGTAATGAGAGAAAGAATGTAGCGTAAGCTACTGACAATAGGCCTTTTACAAGATTACATTATGACAGGAGCGTTTGATTCTTATTAAAGAGATGGAGTCCAGACAGGTTACTTTAGGAAACTTTCTGAATGGACATATAGGCCTATAGAGAGAATCAGCTAACTCACACGCACACCGCTGTAAAGGCACCCGTCAATCAAAGCCGCCAGCGTATGTCGGACGCGAGCAAATATTTCTCCCTTAAAACTTATTTACAAACCTAGGCCTACGTTAGGCTTTCCGAAAGATAATGATTTGACAAAGTATGAAGGGACTCCTATTCTATAGTATGAAGTAGTCATGCACCGATATGACATTTTTGGCCGATACCATAACTGATATTTTCCTTGGGGGGAAAAACTATACCGATTTATACACAAAAGAAATGGTGGCCTTTTTAAACATTCAAGTACAGCTAAATAATTAACCGCTGCGTCGGTGTGTGTGTGTGTGTGTTAAGGCGCTGCATCTCAGTGCAAGAGGCGTCACTACAGTCCCTGGTTCGAATCCAGGCTGTATCACATCCGACCGTGATTGGGAGTCCCATAGGGCGGCGCACAATTGGCCCAGCGTCGTCCGGGTTTGGGCGGGCTAGGCCGTCATTTGTAAATAAGAATTTGTTTTTAACTGACTTGCCTAGTTAAATAAAGGTTACACACACTGACCAGAAAGTGTGTTCATGTTCTCAAATGCCATTGAAATGGCAGCAGCGGTTTGACGTCCAGCACATTCATGAGCATGAAATTTGACTTTCCTCAGTACGAAATCCTCAACGACCCACTGTGCTGGCAGACTCAGGATGCTCATGGGGCTGATATAGCTGGTCCAAATGTCAGTCGTGATGCTAATAGCAGCGCCGCTATTTAAAAATAAAAACAAATTGTTAAACAGTTTTTTAGCAGTGACGCTATTACTGTGTAACTCCGGTAGGGCAACATCTGGAAAATAGTGCACTTGGTAGTGTGTACCGGTGCTCGACCAGTCGGCAAAAGCCAACATCACCTACGACAGTGTGTCCCAGGATAAATGCACCACTTCCCCATTCATTCAGACTCTCCATGCAGACACACTGATAGATTTTGGTTGGGGCATTTTTGTGGCTGTTTTGTTTGCGTTTGCACCTTTCAACACCCCTCATTATCACATTAATGCACGCAACCACTCACTTAAAATCAAATCAAATTTTATTTGTCACATACACATGGTTAGCAGATGTTAATGCGAGTGTAGCGAAATGCTTGTGCTTCTAGTTCCGATAATGCAGTAATAACCAACGAGTAATCTAGCTAACAATTCCAAAACTACTACCTTATACACACAAGTGTAAAGGGATAAAGAATATGTACATAAAGATATGAGTGATGGTACAGAGCGGCATAGGCAAGATGCAGTAGATGGTATCGAGTACAGTATATACATATGAGATGAGTATGTAAACAAAGTGGCATAGTTTAAAGTGGCTAGTGATACATGTATTACATAAAGATGCAGTAGATGATATAGAGTACAGTATATACGTATACATATGAGATAAATAATGTAGGGTATGTAAACATTATATTAGGTAACATTGTTTAAAGTGGCTAGTGATATATTTTACATCAATTCCCATTATTAAAGTGGCTGGAGTTGAGTCAGTGTGTTGGCAGCAGCCACTCACTGTTAGTGGTGGCTGTTTAACAGTCTGATGGCCTTGAGATAGAAGCTGTTTTTCAGTCTCTCGGTCCCAGCTTTGATGCACCTGTACTGACCTCGCCTTCTGGATGATAGCGGGGTGAACAGGCCCGGGTGGTTGTTGTCCTTGATGATCTTTATGGCCTTCCTGTGACATCGGGTGGTGTAGGTGTCCTGGAGGGCAGGTAGTTTGCCCCCGGTGATGCGTTGTGCAGACCTCACTACCCTCTGGAGAGCCTTACGGTTGTGGGCGGAGCAGTTGCCATACCAGGCGGTGATACAGCCCGACAGGATGCTCTCGATTGTGCATCTGTAGAAGTTTGTGAGTGCTTTTGGTGACAAGCCGAATTTCTTCAGCCTCCTGAGGTTGAAGAGGCGTTGCTGCGACTTCTTCACGATGCTGTCTGTGTGGGTGGACCAATTCAGTTTGTCTGTGATGTGTACGCCGAGGAACTTAAAACTTACTACCCTCTCCACTACTGTTCCATCGATGTGGATAGGGGGGTGTTCCCTCTGCTGTTTCCTGAAGTCCACAATCATCTCCTTAGTTTTGTTGACGTTGAGTGTGAGGTTTTTTTTCCTGACACCACACTCCGAGGGCCCTCACCTCCTCCCTGTACTTACACTACTGATTACTGACTACACACACCATTTTTGATTGTATTTAGTTTACTTTAGTTAATAAATATATTTTGTTATTCCTTATCTCCACATTGTGTCCCTTTTTTGTTGCGGGCTTCGAGCCGGTTTGTGACATTGCTCACATGGTAAATGATGGTATGAAATCAACCAAAACTTGTTTCTCACAAGTGTAACAGGTTGTGACCTCTGCAAACAAGGGTTCCACTCCGAGAATGAGAATGGTAAATTGCTGTAATGAATACATGCGTTAATAGAAATGAATGTAACCAAATGACAGGGATTTACGGTAAATTGGCTGTTTTAGAAACGGTAGGGTACAATATGGGCATTCATGAAAGTGCATTGCAGGCCGACACTGTATAGCCTATGCTAGTATTTTAGTTTGCCGGGATATGAGGTCGGCACTTTTTTTGTCTCGCCTAGGGCGTCATATTGGCCAGGACCAGCGTTTGTTAGTCTAGAAATTAAGAAAATATTCTGTATCAAATTAAACCATGCCAGGTTGGAGAGGATTTGCGCATTGTCTATTTGACACAACGTTAGCGCATTATAGGCCTCAGAGCCAGAACAACCTTGTTGACTGCTGTTCAATGATTCATGAATAGTCAGACACAACCAACATTTTTTTAAAGAAGATCGGTTAATTTTGCAGTAATGAAAATGTGCATTGTATAAAAGAATGTCCACACATCAAAAATGTATTTTTACTGAAGTGCCATGGCCTGTAACACTACACTCAGGCCCAGCTGCTCCAGCATCCAAAGGACAGTTGGAAAGAGAAGATGTAGAACATTTCATAGACTGTTAGCAAAATCTACACGGGGGGGAAGAAAAGTTGTAGTAATATTAATATATATAATTTAAACAGTTTTGATGGTTATTTTATTTTCATTATGGTCTTCATCCATAACAGTCAATTCAACTACTGTCACAGCCCTAATGGCTCCCTGATACGTACTACACACAAATGCATAATTATGAATGTCATTCTCCTGATGTTTCACAAGTTTGGACATCACAGTGCTGCATAGTAGAGTTCAGTGCTTTACAATACAGTAGAGTTCAGTTAAGTAGAGTACAGTACAATATACTCTACTTTTCTTTACTGTACACTACTGGGCCATACTCACTGTGCTATCCAAACTTGGTCCACTCCGGTCCATCTAGTAGATACCATAGACTTCCAGTCATTGTGCTAATGCTAGTAGCAGGTGACCCAACTGTGGTTTGTGACTACTATAAATTCCCATTGTAGCCAATTCAGTTGCAATAATTCCTTTTTACAGATTTTTTTGGTAATTCCATTACGAATTTGGTAACGGTATTGAGTTTTAATCACTTAATTAATTTAAAGAAATGATATCAGTAAAAGCACTAACTAATTTGTTGGCCTACCATTACTTGCTACTTTTGAACTTTTATTCTCCCTCATTAGGGGAGAGAAATGAGAAAATATCTTAACCATTTTTTGGTAACTGAATTACAAGGCAATATTTCTTAAACTTAAGTTAAACCTTTTCCCCAACAAAATGTGTTGATATTAGTTGACAGGGGTCTTTAATTCAACATTGTGTTTTGTTATATTTCTGACTGGTAGTTGTTTTCTAAGAACCCTTTTCCAACTGTTTATCCAGCAATTAAAGCCTTTAGTTATGCCTCATTTTTAAGATGGACAATGGTTGAAAAATGTATCTTTGCCTTAATTTCCCCATTTGACACCCAATTTGATATGCTGGTGCTCATGGGTCCTTTTCGATGGAAATGCCCAATGGTAACAAAGATGTGGATTTAAAAAAATAAAAATCTTAAAGTATTCCCTACTCTAGGTGTTCCACAGTCAATGTTATGTAACATAATGCTATTTGGAGTTGACAACTTGGCACAAACACACATCTAAAAAATGTATCATAGTTGATCTACTGTAAGTATCCCACACACTCTTAACACAATGCTATTTTGAGGTTTCTGGGAGGTGAATGTAAATTGACAGTTGAACATTTTCAACTAGGCCTAACTCCACACAGTAGGCTGTGTCAGGCTGTCAGTGACTGATCCTACAGTAGTATCAGGGTCCTCCATGGCAACAGTAATTATCAGCTCCTCTCCTGTGTACTGTGCTCCATGCTGAGGGTATTGATAAACTATTTAAGTTGAGCCAGGATTTTCTCCTCTCCCTTTAAGTGAATCTAATCTCTCTGATCCTCAGAGCCACACTATTAGTCGACTATTAATAGCCCTGGGCCCATAGGTAAAGACACGCTAAGGCTATCCAAGATGGCATAGCATTCAGGTGTCTTTTGGTCTTGTCGTGTCCCGTGTATATATAAAAATAAAAAAATCTTTGCATATTTAAAAAAAAAAAAATCTCAACTTCAACATACTATCCTGCAACTTGCCTCACCCCATGTGGTATGGATCTGCTATTTTCTTTACTTTAGAACGAAACCCCCAACAGAAGCTAGCCAGCTAACTAGCTACTAGCAAAGTAGCTACTAGCTAGTAGTCAGTTAGCCACTGCTAGAGGTCATCAGCTAACCTTTAACCCGGACAACTCCTGCCAGTCTGCACAACGCGATTCAACCCAGAGCATATCGGACTTCTTTTTCTCTGTATCCCCGGATTCCTACCGCAAGCTCTGAACCTCTTCACCTGGATCATCGCAGATAGCTTATCTCAGCTCACTGGTCGCCATAGCAGCACCCACCCTCACCCCCAAAGCCAATTCCTCCTTTGGCTGCCTTTCCTTCCAGTTCTCTGCTGCTAATGACTGGAACTAATAGCAAGAATCACTGAAGCTGGAGACTCATATCTCCCTCACTAACTTTAAGCACCAGCTTATGCATCAATGCACCTGTACATAGCTCATCTGTAAATTTCCCATCCAACTACCTCATCCCCATACTGTTATTTATTTATTTTTGCTCCTTTGCACCCCAGTATCTCTACTTGCACATTCATCTTCTGCACATCTGTCACTCCAGTGTTTTGCTACATTTGAATTATTTTGCCACTATGGCCTATTTATTGCCTTATTAACTCCCTTATCTTACCTCATTTGCACACAATGTGTATATATACTTTTTTTTACTACTGTATTATTGACTATGTTTGTTTATTCCATGTGTAATTCTGTGTTGTTTGTGTCGCACTGTTTTGCTTTATCTTGGCCAGGTCGCAGTTGTAAATGAGAACTTGTTCTCAACTTGCCTACCTGGTGAAAAAAAAATAAATAATTGTATATATATATATATAAGGCCTGGTGGTGGTATGTAGGACTGGTCTGGCCTTGAGAAAGTGGACCTGAAGACACTTACCCCTGTCTGTCTTAACCACCTGCTACTGAAGGCTAGACTCAGACAAGACTGGGGTGGGTCAGCTGTTGGTCTCTGTGTGACTGATAAATGTTTGGTATGTTCTAGTGTTTGGGTTAGGCTAGCATAGTAGCCGGCCTCTGCCCAGTACCCTGCCCTGAACGTTAGTCACTAGCCGGCTACCACCCAGTTACTCTACCATGCACCTCAGATGCTGCTGCCCTATGTATACTGAACAGAAACATGCAACAATTTGTATGATTTTACTGAGTTACAGTTCATGTCATAAATTCATGAATTAATTGGGCCCTAACCAATGGATTTCACATGAAAGGGTAGGGGCGCAGCCATGGCTGGACCTGGGAGGCCATAGGCCCACACACTGGGGAGTCAGGCCCAGCTAGTCAGAACAAGTTTTTCCCCACAAAAGGGCTTTATTACAGATGGACATACTCCCCAATTTCATCAGCTGTCCGGGTGCCTGGTCTCAGACGATCTCGCAGGTGAAGAAGCCGGATGTACAGGTCCTGGGCGGGCGTGGTAACACGTGGTCTGCGGTTGTGACGCCGGTTGGACGTACTGCCATATTCTCTAAAACCACGTTGTATGTGGGGTAGAGGTCGACCGATTAATCGGCATGGCCGATTTCAAGTTTTATTCTCTGGCAACAGCTCTGGTGGATATTCCTGCAGGCAGCATTTCAGTTGCAAGGTCCCTTAACTTGAGACATTTTGGCGTTGTGACAAAACGGCACATTTTAGAGTCCACAACACAAGGTGCACCTGTGTAATGATCTTGTTTAATCAGCTTCTTGATATGCCACACCTGTCAGGTGGATGGATTATCTTGTAAAAGGAGAAATGCTCACTAGCAGGGATGTAAACAAATGTGTGCACAGAATGTGAGAGAATAAGCTTTTTGTGCATATGGAACATTTCTGGGATCTTTTATTTTAGCTCATGAAACATGGGACCAACACTATACATGTTGGGTTTATATTTTCGTTCAGTGTGTAATAATAAACGTTTTGTTTTCGAAATGATAGTTTCCGGATTCGATCATATTAATGACCAAAGACTCGTATTTCTGTGTGTTATTATGTTTACTGAGGAGTTGAATACTGACGATCAATATTGATTTTTAAGCATACCTGGCTGAGAAAGCTATCAGTAGAATATCAAGTGTTCTGTCCTGCGGTTGCCTCATTTCAATCTATGGGCCTCTTATCAAGGTGATCATATCAGTTATGTGAAAAAACGTGATTTGTTTTTGTGGTTTCCTCATAGCACCCGCACCAAAACAAATGTTATTTGTCACATGCGCCGAATACAACCTTGAAATGCTTGCTCACAAACTCTTCTCAATGATGCAGATTAAAAAATAGTAACACAAGGAATCAAATAAAATACACAATGGCACTATATACAAGGAGTACCAGTACCAGATGTGCAGAGATGTGAGGTATTTGAGGTAGATATGTACATGAAAGCAGTGTAGCGTGACTAGGCATCAGTATAGTTGAGGTATTTGAGGTAGATAGTTGAAGTCAGAAGTTTAATAAACACTTAGGTTGGAGTCATTAGACCTTGTTTTTCAACCACTCCACACATTTCTTGTTAGCAACTATAGTTTTGGCAAGTCGGTTAGGACATCTACTTTGTGCATGACACAAGTAATTTTTCCAACAATTATTTACAGACAGATTATTTCACTTGTAATTCACTGTATCACAGTTCCAGTGGATCAGTTGTTTGCATACACGAAGTTGACTGCATTTAAACAGTTTGGAAAATGCCAGATGATGATGTCATGACTTCAGAAGCTTATTGACATAATTTGAGTCAATTGGAGGTGTACATGTGGATGTATTTCAAGGCCTACCTTCAAACTCCGTGCCTGTTTGCTTGACATTATGGGAAAATCAAAAGAAATCAACCAAGACCTCAGAATAAAATTGTATACCTCCACAAGTCTGGTTCAACCTTTGGTAGCAATTTCCAAACACTTGAAGGTACCACGTTCATCTGTACAAACAATAGTACGCAAGTATAAACACCATGGGACCACGCAGCCTTCATACCGCTCAGGAAGGAGACTCCTAAAGACTAATGTACTTTGGTGCAAAAAGTGCAACTCAATCCCAGAACAACAGCAAAGGACCTTGTGAAGATGCTGGAGGAAAAGTGTACAAAAGTGTCTATATCCACAGTAATTTAAGCCCTATATCTACAAAACCTGAAAGCCCGCACAGCAAGGAAGAAGCCACTGCTCCAAAATCGCCATTAAAAAAGCCAGAATACGGTTTGCAACTGCACATGGGATTGTACTTTTTGGAGAAATGTTCTCTGGTCTGATGAAACAAAAATAGAACTGTTTGGCCATAATGACCATCATTATGTTTGGAGGGAAAAGGGGGAGGCTTGCAAGTCGAAGAACACCATCCCAACCGTGAAGCACGGGGGTGGCAGCATGTTGTGGGGGTGCTTTGCTGCAGGAGGGACTGGTGCACTTCACAAAATAGATGGCATCATGAGGTAAGACAATTATGTGGATATATTGATGCAACATCTCAAGACATCAGTCAGGAAGTTAAAGCTTGGTCGCAAATGGGTTTTCCAAATGGACAATGACCGCAAGCATACTTCCAAAGTTGTGGCAAAATGCCTTTAAGGACAACAAAGTCAAGGTATTGGAGTGGCTATCACAAAGCCCTGACCTCAATCCCATAGAACATTTGTGGGCAGAACTGAAAAAGCTTGTGCGAGCAAGGAGGCCTACAAACCTGACCCAGTTACATCGGCTCTGTCAGGAGAAATGGGCCAAAATTCACCCAACTTATTGTGGGAAGCTTGTGGAAGGCTACCCAAAACGTTTGACCCAAGTTAAACAATTTAAAGGCAATGCTACCAAATACTAATTGAGTGTATGTAAACTTCTGACCCACTGGGAATGTGATGAAGGAAATAAAAGCTGACGTAAATCATAGTCTCTACTATTATTCTGACATGTCACATTCTTAAAATAAAGTGGTGATCCTAATTGATCTAAGACAGAGAATTTTTACTAGGATTAAATGTCAGGAATTCTGAAAAACTGAGTTTGTATGTAAACTTCCGACTTCAACTGTATACATGAAGGCAGTGTAAAGTGACTAGGCATCAGGATAGATGAGGTATTTGAGGTAGATATGTACATGAAGGCAGGGTAAAGTGACTAGGCATCAGGATAGATGAGGTATTTGAGGTAGATATGTACATGAAGGCAGGGTAAAGTGACTAGGCATCAGGATAGATGAGGTATTTGAGGTAGATATGTACATGAAGGCAGGGTAAAGTGACTAGGCATCAGGATAGATGAGGTATTTGAGGTAGATATGTACATGAAGGCAGGGTAAAGTGACTAGGCATCAGGATAGATGAGGTATTTGAGGTAGATATGTACATGAAGGCAGTGTAAAGTGACTGGGCATCAGGATAGATGAGGTATTTGAGGTAGATATGTACATGAAGGCAGTGTAAAGTGACTAGGCATCAGGATAGATGAGGTATTTGAGGTAGATATGTACATGAAGGCAGTGTAAAGTGACTAGGCATCAGGATAGATGAGGTATTTGAGGTAGATATGTACATGAAGGCAGGGTGAAGTGACATCAGGATAGGTGGTGCTCAGGCTTTCACTCATGTGGTTTGTAGTTTCCTGAACTGGGTGACATTCTGTTTGTGCTCCAACCAACTCCTTGTTGTCTCACCAAGGCAACAATGTACCTTAGTGATGGTGTTGAATGCTGTTCAAGCCGTGTGGTTGGAACCCAGGCTAGTGCAGTGGTGACCCTGGCCCTGTTGTGCTGCACTGTGGAATCTAGTATGTCTGGAATGGCCTCATTGCATTGACAGTATTTACACATTCATGCTATCCATCACTATAGTCCTAATCAGGAGCTGTCAAACCTAATCTATCGCCTGTTGTGTTTTCTCATCCACAGAGCAGAGAAAACAGAAGTTCTCAGCGATGACCTTCTACAGGTAAATAAATCATTACCTAGGCTACATTTTCTCATTTACTTTACCACAGGGTTCCCCAACTGGCGGCCTGTGGGTGATTTTTATTTGGCACCCCATGTTTTCTGGAAATCTGTTCCAAAGTATTCCCACGCGTAATAAAGGGAGACGGTATACACTGAGTGGACAAAACATTAGGAACACCTTCCTAATATTGAGTTGCACCCCTTTTGCCCTCAACAGCCTCAATTTGTCGGGGCATGGTACAAAGTGTCGAAAGCGTTCCTAAGGGATGCTGGCCCGTGTTGACTCCAATGCTTCCCTCAGTTGTCAAGTTGGCTGGATGTCCTTTTGGGTGGTGGACCATTCTTGATACACACAGGAAACTGTTGAGAGTGAAAACCCCAGCAGCGTTGCAGTTTTTGACACAAACCAGTGCTCCTGGCACCTACTACCATACCCTGTTCAAAGGCACTTCAATCTGTTGTCTTGCCAATTCACCCCCTGAATGGCACACACACACACACAATCCATGTCTCAAGGCTTAAAAATCCTTCTTTAACCTGTTTCCTCCCCTTCATCTACATTGATTGATTGAAGTGGATTGAACAATTGACATCAATAATGGATCATAGGTCAGTCTGTCATCCATAGAGCAGGTGTTCCTCATGTTTTGTTCACTCAGTGTATATAATTGTATATAATTGTATACAAATGTAAGCAAAGTTTGAAATTGTTTTATTCAAATATTGTTTCTGTTTGGGCTTCTTGCGTTCAATTTGCAGTCTACAAATTATTTGTAATTATGTTTCATCCCCCTGACCATCCGCTCGAGTAAAAAAAAAACAGCCCGCAGCTAAATCTAGTTGTTGATCCCTGCTCTACCAACTCATTACATACTGTACCACAATCAATGGAACTGCAGAATCAGCATTGTGAATACAACAGGCTAAGCAGAGCCACAGATATTGTCAGCTTCTTCCATATATTGGTAACCAAACTAATTGTAACCACGTTCTGCCAGGAATTCTGATAATCCTTGGTACTAGTGGTGAAAATATGATGACTGTGTGTGTATATTCTATTCAATTCAGTTTGATACTCTGGGCTCCTCCAGTGCTATTCTCAGTCTGGTTCCCAGGGAAATAGGCAACCCGTTGAGTTTAGAGACAGCAGGTGGAGTTCCTCAGAATTCCGGTTGCTCAGGGAAGACATTCTACACACTCAAAACACATTATTTCTGTCATTCCGGAATGTTATTTTGTTTTCCTCTGCCCCACTTGAAGTCAGAGAGGGCGTGTGTGTACACAAACGACGCTACTGAAGAGACAGTCTCCTGCTGTTGCTTCAAGACCTTTTTCTCTTAGTCACATTCGATAAATAGCATGTGGTTGACTGAAGAGAAAAGTATACTGGAAGGAAACAATCATGGGACCCACACACAGCACTTTGCACGACCGTGTTCTATTTAGATGCATTGTGAGACGTTGTCATGGAAGGAGGGAGTGTCTGTCCAACACAGCTTAGGAATAGCTGCTACTGAGGTGAGGACACTTTATAGTAGCTGACAGTTGACTCTGTTTTGCGTGAGACTTTCCTTTATCAACCTTCCATGGCCCACTGGGATTTTAGACTCCTCTGTCTTCCAAATATCTCTCATGCTGCCATGTCAGTCTGAGAACCCACTGTTGGATCACTCTCCTGTCCACGGAAGCACTGGAGGCAGGTGCTCTATCACCACGGATCAGTTTTTTGCTTCAGCCAACTCCTGTCTCTGTAGTGCTTGTTGTCATGCCTTCCATGTTTGCCTGCTGTGAATGAATGGCATGCATAAGAGGCCTTTTAAAGTAGTCAACAGCGCAAACAGATGAGGCATCCATGCCAGTGTCTTATTCTTAGTCCCATCTGCCTGCCATCACAACACCTGGTCCTCCATGGTGGATTCATGGCATCCCATAATTCCTCTGCTAGCCCAGCTGTCCATATAGCCACATAGCTCAGCTCCCACAGGGGCACCATTTATATCCCAGGCTGCCTGAGGCCACAAAACCCTGCATACACTACATGACCAAAAGTATGTGGACACCTTCTTGTCACACATCTCATTCCAAAATCATGGGCATTAATATGGAGTTGGTCCCCCTTTGCTGCTATAACAGCCTCCACTCTTCTGGGAAGGCTTTCCACTAGATGTTGGCGCATTGCTGCGGAGACCTGCTCCATTCAACCACAAGCGTTAGTGAGTACGGGCAATTAGGCCTGGTTCGCAGTCTGCCTTCCAATTCATCCTAAAGGTGTTCTATAGGGTAGAGGTCAGGGCTCTGCAGGCCAGTCAAGTTATTCCACACCGATCTCGACAAACCATTTCTATATGGACCTCGCTTTGTGCACAGGGGCATTGTCATGATGAAACAGGAAAGGGCCTTCTTTAAACTGTTGCCACAAAGTTGGAAGCACAGAATCTTCTAGAATGTCATTGTATCCTGTAGCATTAACATTTCCCTTCACTGGAACTAAGGAGCCTTGCCCAAACCATGAAAAACAGCCCCAGACCATTATTCTTCCACCAAACTTTACAGTTGGTGCTATGCATTGGGGCAGGTAGTGTTCTCCTGGTATCCCCCAAACCTAGATTCGTCCGTCGGACTGCCAGATGGTGAAGCGCGATTCATCACTCCAGAGAACGCGTTTCCACTGCTCCAGAGTCCAATGGCATTGCGCATGGTGATCTTAAGCTTGTGTGCGGCTGCTCGGTCACGGAAACCCATTTCATGAAGCTCCTGGCAAACAGTTATTGTGCTGATGTTGCTTCCAGAGGCATTTTAACTCCGTAATGGGCGGTCCCGTTCTGTCAGCTTATGTGGCCTACCACTGTGCTGTTGATGCTCCTAGACATTTCCACTTCTCAGTAACAATACTTACAGTTGACCAGGACAGATCTAGCAGGGCAGAAATTTTACTTGTTGGAAAGGTGGCATCCTATGGCGGTGCCACGTTGAAAGCCACTGAGCTCTTCAGTACGGGCCATTCTAATGCCAATGTTTGTCTATGGAGATTGCATGGCTGTGTGCTCAATTTTATACACCTGTCAGCAACGGGTGTGGCTGAAATAGCCAAATCCATAATTTGAAAGGATGTCTACATACTTTTGTGTATATATAGTGTAGTTCTCACGCACTCCAGAGAAAGTTTACTGTCATTTGTTCAATGGCTCTGTGTGATGATGGCTCTGGCATGTTGTAATCTATAATGGGGAGTCTTCCTGAGCTCTTTCCAGTCCGGATTCTGCTTTAGCCAATTATAGCTGTCTCCTTTACTCTGTCAGGAACGAGAAACCAACCTGGTTACCAAGCAAGCTTAGACTGACTTCAAAACAACAATGAATGATATTCACAACAGCAGAATTATGGGTACTATGAGTGTTGTCTAGGAATCCAACCCTCTTCTATGTTGTTTACTGCTGTTTGTGTTTAGACACAGGCACGCTCTCACACCCTTTCTCTGGCTAGCCGTGCCGTGTGCTTGTCTGGACATCTTATCAGTCCTGGCACAAACACACTGGTCAGTCACATTACAGTGGGGATTCCCTGCTCAGTGGATGTGTCATAGACCAAACTAGGCTCTGAGCTGATCAGTTGGTCAGACAGAAGTTGTTGTACTCTTTCAGATCCTTCTGGTCTGTTTGTTTGTCTGTTTAGCCCTTTGTCTTCAGTCTCTTTTGATGTCTCTCTCTGTGGGATGTCACTGTCTTGGAAGTCTGTCTGTGTGGGAGGTCAGTCTCTGTGTATGATGTTGGGGTGAGTGAGTTATGTCTCCGTGTAAGAATGTGATGGTAAAGCGACAGTGGCACCCCTGGCGCCATGTAATCAAAAACACACACACATCCCCAGGATCTCCTCCCGTAGAGAAGAATGAGGTGGAACTCCAGTCAGAGGAATCCCCTGTTCCTGTGCCATGTGCTAACAGGGCCCAGCCCGAACACACAGCGTTCCCCGTTCCTGTGGAGGAGGCAGGATACCCCCTCCACACTGTCTGACCCAAGAGAGAGTGGGAGAGCGGTAGAGAGAGCGGTGTGGAGGAATCAGCCGTTGGAATTCTTGAGTTTGAGTTCTGTTTCAGTAACACAATTGTCATGGTTTCTGTTGATCTGTTCTGACAGTCTGTCTGTCTGCCCTATTCCCAAAGGCATTGTACTGAGCTATCAATTTCTCCTCCCTCCCTCCCCCTCTAGTTTTCTGTGCAGGTGCAATTTAGTATTACATCCTTGCTTATTTTTAAAACAGACACTCCATGTTCCAGACTGGGCATGTTCTGGACACCAGACACTCCATGTTCCAGACTGGGCATGTTCTGTACAACAGACACTCCATGTTCCAGACTGGGCATGTTCTGTACAACAGACACTCCATGTTCCAGACTGGGCATGTTCTGTACAACAGACACTCCATGTTCCAGACTGGGCATGTTCTGTACAACAGACACTCCGTGTTCCAGACTGGGCATGTTCTGTACAACAGACACTCCATGTTCCAGACTGGGCATGTTCTGTACAACAGACACTCCATGTTCCAGACTGGGCATGTTCTGTACAACAGACACTCCATGTTCCAGACTGGGCATGTTCTGTACAACAGACACTCCATGTTCCAGACTGGGCATGTTCTGTACATCAGACACTCCATGTTCCAGACTGGGCATGTTCTGTACAACAGACACTCCATGTTCCAGACTGGGCATGTTCTGTACAACAGACACTCCATGTTCCAGACTGGCAACAAATAGCATAACAATGGTCTAAAGAACTGTTTGAAAAATATATTTCTATGTGGTTTGTTAGACAGATTGCAGACAACACTTTGGAAGTTGCCATACAGTTTCACCATCTGACAGCTGTACAAGGCTGGCCTAGTTCCTCTGCAGTATTAAGTCGTTTTCTGCCCTGGCTTCAGAGTGCTGTGAAATCACAATTGTAGAGCATTCATCTGCTCTTTTAATGCTCCAAACAGCAGTAACAGCCCAGCAACAGTCTCCATGAAGACGCTTCCAATGAGTCATCCGTTTCATAGAAAACGTTCCTATGTTGTCCAGCTGGGAGAGGCCGGTATCATTCATGCCTGACCTTTGACCTCCATGTAGCTGACTGGACTTCAATGAAGTGGCCGTCAACAGGCAGGGATGAGGGAGATTAGAGGAATATAGTTACATGTCAACACCATTCATTCTACTGGACAGAGTTGTCAGAGGACCAAAAGGGCTGAGAAAGATGGATCAGTGCAGTTCTAAACTACAGGCATAACCCTTCAACTCAGTGTCCCTGTCCCTAGGAACTGTCTACATCTTCTGCGCCACAAAGCTCCTCCACCAACATTTGTTTTTATAAACAGAGTTGAGTTCCCTTTCTTACTGTGACAAAGTAGTGCGGAACGTATTGGATTCCTAACCTTGTTACACTATGAAACACAAGACGATGCATTTAATCATTCAACATAGGGGTTTTATGAAAATCGTTTCCCGTGTCTATAGCCTGTAGCTGCTTTACCACCGAGGTGTATACTACATCACAGATCTGTCTGTATGTAAGTGGTCGTTTGTCGTGCACAGATTGAGCGGCGCATGGAGATGGTACGTGTGGTCTCCCACAACACACACAAGAGGATGGTCACGTGTCTGCAGGGCCACATTGGCACCGACGCAGAGAAGAGACATGTAAGTACAGGTATCATTAACATTATTCCTGACCATATTGTCTGAATCACTAGATCAAAGATAAGAATATATTTAGGATGTATTTCCCATTAACTCTTCACCTACCTGATTAACACTAGATTACCCTACCCCCTTGAAAATAATGTTCTATATCAGCAATTTGTGTTTGTTTTGTTTACCTCATGATCCAACATGTACAATTGTGTCAATGGCAGTCTGTACCACGCCTATACACAGGAAATGGTCAGGTAAAAAGACACATGTTTACTTTCTCATAGCTACAGCTCTAGCTCTGCTCCACCCTCCTTCCATGTATTTCAGTACAGCTTTATGGGAATAGAAAGGAATGATGAGACATCTTACGGTGTCTAGTTGTTACAGTATGTCAAATTAGCTCTTAATATCACAATAACTGTAACATCCTCATTCTTTCTACCGCTCTATATTGCCCAACTTAATGAAAATGGACTTTCCATTGATAAACCCTCAAAAGGAAAGCACTAGAAACTTCTTGTTGGTGTCTCCGTTGGTATTTAATAAATGTATACATATCTCTTTTCCCTTTCTACAAACACACCTCACAGAAAAAGCTTCCTCTGACAGCGCTGTCTCAAGCCATGGTGGACGGAGGCAGTCAGCTGGGAGAGGAGTCTCTGATTGGGTGAGTGAGGGTGAATTGACAGGTTAGACAACCAATCGTCTGTCTGACACTGTGGTTATATGGAACAGATGAACCCGAGAGAGATGGAGAATATGTGGCTAACAAACTGACCCAATTATTATCAGCGGTCTTTTCAGTCATTTCTTGTTTTTGTGGAGGATCAGGAAGTGTCTAGAGTGGATGTCTATCCACGTAATGAGGATGTTTGCCAGACTGATTCTCCATTTAACAGAACGAGCTACATTGTTGCCTTGTTCGCATAGTAAGACAGTGACAGAAACAGACAGGCACTCAGACTAGAGGATGTAGAAACTACCCAGAGATTTGCTGTTACTGTCTGCTTTTAGGAGGAAGTGAATCTCTCATTTGACAACTTGCCAATGTTTAATATGATGTATTTGTGGATGCGGAATGATGGATTTGGAAGGTATTGTCAAAGGTGATGAATGTGACATGTACAGTACCAGTCAAAAGTTTGGACAGACACTATTTTCTACATTATAGAATAATAGTAGTAACCAAAAAAGTGTTAAACAAATCCAAATATATTTGAGATTCTTCAAAATAGCCACACCTTGATGACAGCTTTGCACACTCTTGGCATTCTCTCAACCAGCATCATGAGGTGGTCACCTGGAATGCATTTCAATTAACTGGTGTGCCTTGTTTGAAAGTTAATTTGGGATTTTCTTTCCTTAATGCATTTGAGCCAATCAGTTGTGTTGTGACAAGGTAGGGGAGGTATACACAAGAGCTACAATTAAACTGAGTCTCATGAGGACTGCCACAGGAAAGGAAGACCCAGAGCTGCAGAGGATAAGTTCATTAGTTACCAGCCTCAGAAAATGCAGCACAAATAATTGCTTCACAGAGTTCAAGTAACAGATACATCTCAACATCAACTGTTCAGAGGAGACTGCGTGAATCAGGCCTTCATGGTCAAATTGCTGCAAAGAAACCACTACTAAAGGACACCAATAATAAGAAGAAGAGACTTGCTTGGGCCTAGAAACACGAGCAATGGACATTAGACTGGTGGACATCTTTCCTTTGGTCTGATGAGTCAAAATATGAGATTTTTGGTTCCAACTGCCGTGTCTTTTGAGACACAGAGTAGGTGAACGGATCATCTCCGCATGTGTAGTTCCCACCGTGAAGCATGGAGGAGGAGTTGTGATGGTGCTTTGCTGGTGACACTGTCTGTGATTTATTTAGAATTCAAGACACACTTTCTGCAGTGATACGCCTTCCCATCTGGTTTGCACTTAGTGGGACTATCATTTGTTTTTCAACAGGAAAATGACCCAACACACCTCCAGGCTGTGTAAAGGCTATTTGACCAAGACTGAGAGTGATTGAGTGTTGCAGCAGATGTCCTGGCCTCTACAATCACCCGACGTCAACCCAATTGAGATGGTTTGGGATGAATTGGACCGCAGAGTGAAGGAAAGGCAGGCAACAAGTGTTCAGCATATGTGGGAATTCCTTCAAGACTGTTGGAAAAGCATTACAGGTGAAGCTGGTTGAGAGAATACCAAGAGTGTGCAGAGCTGTCATTAATGCAAAGGGCGGCTACTTTGAAGAATCAAAAATCTATTTTGATTTGTTTAGCACTTTTATTTTGGTTACTACATGATTCCATACGTGTTATTTCATAGTGTTGATGTCTTCACTATTATTTTACAATATAGAAAAGAGCAAAAAATCAAGAGAAAACAGTGAAAAAGTAGGTGTATCCAAACTTTTGACTGGTACTGTAGATGACCCTCTGCAGTTATTCGTCATTATTTTGAATGGTGACATCTGACCCCAATGGCTCTTCCTGTGGCATCTGAATAACCTTTGACCTGTGTGTGTGTGTGTGTGTGTGTGTCTCCTCCTGACAGGAAAATGATGGAGGTGTGTGGGGAGGCAGAGAACAGGCTGGCGTCAGAGCTGCTGCAGCATGAGGTTCAGATAGAGAAAGACGTGCTAGACCCCCTAAACCAACTAGCAGAGGTGAGGAGGAGATATTGAGTGCCTTATTCTATCCAAACCTGTATAAAGAGTATCCAATATTTAGTCAAAACCATTCTAACTCCATCATAAATAATTGAGTCAATATTCAGTGTGTATTTGGAAAAGTGCCATATGTACTTAACAGACGTGAACATCCATATTCTCAGGTGGACATTCCCAACATCCTCAAACAGAGGAAGCAGCTAGCCAGGCTAGTTCTTGACTATGATTCTGCCAGAGCGAGGTGAGCCTGTGTACATGTATCAACTTTATTAACATTTAGAATGTGCTAGAACATGTTTTAAAGTTTCTAACAACGTTCTAAGCTGATCTGCGGTCTACCCCTCCCAGGTGGTTGCAGGCAACCAAGTCGATAATCTCAGGAACAAACACTCAAGCACTGACGGCCAAGGCAGACCTGCTCAAAGAGGAGGTGGATGAAGCTATGAATAAAATGGAACTGTGCAAGGTAAGGCCTCTAAATGGATAAATCACCCCACAGTTAAGTTTGACTGACGCTCTGCTATATGAATTAGGATAAATCACAGGCCTCAATCCCAGATGAATGGTAGTTGCTCACATGAGAAGAAGAGGAAGTGACACTATGGAAAGTTTTGACAGAAGAAGGTAAGGACAGAAATGGACATTCCATGCCCAGTACCGTTATGGCTGTTTGATTTAGGAAGAAGGAATGCCCAGTTAGCTGTGTGTGCGTGCCTCTCTCTCTGAGAGTATTGTGTGTATTGAGTTAGTTTGAGTTAGTGGTGTGTGTCAGGTCTTCTGTCCAGGAAGCTACATGATTCAGTGTTTTCCTTCCTCTGCGCTCCAGGCCTGTTCAGCCCTGCTCTACACTGCTACTATACCCTGGCCCTGTCAACAGCAGACAGATTTATGAGTCACTGTGGAAGGCCTAATGACCCTACCCAGCACTAACACTAACAGAGCTGCAACCTGAAATACATTGGATGATTGGATTTTGAGACCAGAGAGGTGGATGGGTTTAGGTCGATATAAAACAGGCAGGAATTTGCCTTTTATAGTGAAATGACTGTTGATGGATCACATGTTTAAGTCCTGAGAGTTGGTCCTTCTCTGTCATCTGCTTCTAATGATCTCGTCTGCTCCTCTCTCTCAGGATCAACTGGCTGCAGACATGTACAATTTCTACTCAAAGGAAGGGGACTATGCCTGCTACTACGTTATGGTGAATCAGCGTGTGTGTGGGAATGTTCATAGCTGTTGGGTGACTGGTGAACAGTTGGTTTGTTGTTCCTCTCATTGTTGACTGACTCTTTCTTTTTCTCGCCTCTCTCTCGCTCTCCTTTTCTCTCTCGCTCGCTCACCTTTTCTCTCTCTCTCGCTCACCTTTTCTCTCTCGCTCGCTCACCTTTTCTCTCTCGTTCGCTCTCCTTTTCTCTCTCGCTCGCTCACCTTTTCTCTCTCGTTCGCTCTCCTTTTCTCTCTCTCTCGCTCACCTTTTCTCTCTCGTTCGCTCTCCTTTTCGCTCGCTCTCACTTGAACACTCTCCTTTTCTCTCTCTCTCTCCCTCCTCTACACTGTTCTGTTGTGTTCCCAGCTCTTAGAGGCCCAAGCTGATTACCATAGAAAATCTCTGACTGTCCTCGAGAGTGTCCTGCCAACCATACAAGCACAGCAAGGTACACTATACTCCAGGTGCAGTACAGCCCAGTTCCCCTCTCCCTGTGCTGGTTGAAGTTGCCCAGAAGTTATCCTCCTCCAATCCTGTCCTACTCCCCTCTAAAATCCCTCTCATCGAGATACAGACCAGTCCTCAACATCTCCTTCTAAAAACCTCTCTATTTCTCGTCACAGGCTCTTTTTTTCCCTCAGACCATAAAGGTTTAACTGAGCGTGACACAGGAACTCTGTCCATTAGTACCGTGATGATATTGTTGGGTCAGGTTAAAGTCTTAAGTTATCATCTAGGTCTGGGCCAGGTATCCCAAACTGGGGCACACGCAATGCCGTCGGGTGTACGCCAAATAAAAATGTGATTCACATTTAATTATTTTATTTTCAAACAGTCCATTTATATTTTCCAACGGGGCTATACATTTGGGTGAGGGTTTTTTCTCACCTGAGTAGCCTCGTTTCACTGCCAAAAATAAAATTAAACCATCTAGTGTTCAGAAAAATAACAACAATGTCAAATACAGGTAGCCTAGTCAAATAATTAACATCTAATCACATGAACCGTTACTCTCTCGTGGGAATTCCACTAATGATCTGTATGTAGCTGCTGCTCATGTTGGTATCTGTACTGATGGTGTAAAAGCCATGACAGGGAGACATAGTGGGTAACGCGCGTGCAAGCAGTTGCTCCCGGTGCAGCATCCACCGGGAGGCTCTTGCTGTCGAGGGAATGCCCGACAGCTTGAAAGATGTTTTGGACAGTACAGTGAAAATGGTTAACTTTGTTAAAGCAAGGCCCCTGAACTATCCTGTATTTTCTGCACTATGCAATGATATGTGCAGCGACCATGTAGTGCTTTTACAACATACAGAAGTGCAATGGTTAACAAGGGGCAAAGTATTGACACGTTTTTAAAAATTGAGAGACGAGCTTAATGTTTTCTTTACTCACCATAATTTTCAGTTTCTCACACGACTGGCCTATCTGGGTGATGTTTTTCCCTCGCCTGAATGATGACTCTCCGCAACTATATTCAATGTGCGGGACATATTGAGGATATAATTAAGAAGTTGGAGCTCTTCTCTGTCTGCATTAACAAGGACAAAACACAGGTCTTTCCATCATTGTATGATTTTTTTTGTGTGCAAATGAACTCAAGCTTACAGACAATGTCAAATGTGATCTAGCGAAGCACCTGAGTGAGTTGGGTGCGCAATTACACAGGTACTTTCCCGAAACAGATGAGACAAACTGGATTCATTATCTCTTTCATGCCCTGCCTCCAGTCCACTTATCGATATCTGAACAAGAGAGCCTCATCGAAATTGCAACAAGAGGTTCTGTGAACATTTGATTTAATCAGAAGCCACTGGCAGATTTCTGGATTAGGCTGCGCTCAGAGTATCCTGTCTTGGCAAGTCGCGCTATTAAGACACCGATGCCCATTGCAACCACGTACCTACACTACCGTTCAAAAGTTTGGGGTCACTTAAAAATGTCCTTGTTTTTTAAAGAAAAGCTCATCAAATTGATATGAACTACAGTGTAGACATTGTGAATGTAAATGACTATTGTATCTGGAAACTGATTTATTTTTAAATGGATTGTCTATATAGGCGTACAGAGGCCCATTATCAGCAACCATCACTCCTGTGTTCCAATGGCACATTGTTATCTAGTCCAAGTTTATCATTTTAAAAGGCTAATTGATCATTAGAAAACCATTTTGCAATTATGTTAGCACAGCTGAAAACTGTTGTCCTGATTTAAAGAAGCAATAACACGGGCCTTCTTTAGACTAGTTGAGTATCTGGAGCATCGGCATTTGTGGGTTCGATTATAGGCTCAAAATGTCCAGAAACAAAGACCATTCTTCTGAAACTCGTCAGTCTATTCTTGTTCTGAGAAATGATGGCTATTCCATGCGAGAAATTGCCAAGAAACTGAAGATCTCGTACAACGCTGTGTACCTTCACAGAACAGCGCAAACGGTCTCTAACCAGAATAGAAAGAGGAGTGGGAGGCCCCGGTGCACAACTGAGCAAGAGGACAAGTACATTAGTGTCTAGTTTGAGAAACAGAAGCCTCACAAGTCCTCAACTGGCAGCTTCATTAAATAGTACTCGCAAAACACCAGCCTCAACGTCAACAGTGAAGAGGCGTCTCCGGCATGCTGGCCTTCTAGGCAGAAGTTGTATACAAGCAACTCGATCCAGACCATTTCGCACATTCTGAAGTTGGAACAGCGTTTCTAGCATAAAGGCTGTTGGAGGAGTAGGTGGCGGAATAATAAGAAGTTGAATATCTGAGCTGGGGCTGCTGCCGCTATCCCCACCAGTAAATGTAGTGTCAGGCTTACAATGATAGCAAAAAACAACATTTGAGAGTGCGCTGACCCTGGTGCTAAAGGAGGTACGCAGCTGGAGGTTGAATGTTTGAAAGGGTACAGGCCTATAAAAGTTTGGGAACCACTGGTCTAGGCTATGCATTGTCACCCTGCCTGCATAGGCTACAGCTGCTTGCATCTTGTTTATTTGTTAGACCACTTCAATCACTTATAACTAACTCTATTAAAGTGGCACATCAACCATCTCTCGGTTGAAGTATTTGCTTATTTTTACTAAATGATGTCTGAAGGCATCTGGTAGGCTGTGTCATGTAGGTTATTGCTTATTGTTCCTGTAGGACTGAAAATGATTGCAGGGAAGGCATTCATTTAGCTGTTTCCACTCTTTTTAGTATGGATTCTCTCTTTCCCTCTGTGTTCGGCAGGCTGGTTTTTCTCCTGTAAACAGAGTGTGGTCTAAATCAACCCTTCTCTCCCAGCATGTGGTTTATGATGATTCAAACATTCCACACATCAGATCTACCTGGGCTTTCCTTTCCACTGAGTGCACAGAAACTCACCAACACATTCCATGGATGGAGACAATGTGGTTATCTATTGGAGGAGTGAGTGACTGATGGTTGGCCAGAGGGGACGTTGTTGACCTACAAATCTACCATTCCCAGGCCTCCTAACCCCTCATCTGCAGTCATCCTACCGCCCTCTCTTTCTGCAGACCCGTAACAACTTTAGTTTTGTTACCACCATGCTAACAGTGCTACCACTCTCTCTCTCCCCCGTCAGACTCGTGGACAGAGAAGCCAGCGTTTGGGACGGGTCTGGAGGAGCATCTGAAGAGGAGCAGCAGAGAGATCGCTCTGCCATTAGAGGCCTGCATCATGATGCTGCTGGAGACTGGCATGAAGGAGGAGGTAGGGAGAGATGGATGGATGGATTGAAGCATTGTGGGAGCGAGGTAGAGGGGGAGAAAGTGAAGGGGGATCATAGTTGAGGACAAAGAAATTTAAATATGGATGCGTGAATTAAATAATACAAGGATGAATGAAATGAATCCATACAGAAACTTGGGCCCAAACATGAAATGTAAAATGCACTTTAAACCTCTTAAATGTAATCTACATAATGTGATAGACTGCATTCAGTTTGCTGAGTAGAGTGTTGGAGGCTATTTTGTAAATGACATCGCCGAAGTCGAGGATCGGTAGGATAATCAGTTTTACGAGGGTATGTTTGGCGGCATGAGTGAAGGAGGCTTTGTTTTGCGAAATAGGAATACCGATTCTAGATTTAATTTTGGATTTGAGATGTTGAATGAGTCTGGAAGGAGAGTTTACAGTCTAGCCAGACACCTAGGTATTTGTAGTTGTCCACATATTTTAAGTCAGAACCATTCAGAGTAGTGATGCTAGGCGGGCGGGCAGGTGTGGGCAGTGATCGGTTGAATAGCATGCATTTAGTTTTACTAGTGTTTAAGAGCAGTTGGAGGCCACGGAAGGAGTGTTGTATGGCATTGAAGCTTGTTTGGAGGTTTGTTAACACAGTGTCCAAAGAAGGGCCAGAAGTATACAGAATGGTGTCGTCTGCGTAGAGGTGGATCAGGGAATCGCCCACAGCAAGAGCGACATCGTTTATATATACAGAGAGAATTTTAGAAAGAGGGTCCAGATTGTCTAACCCAGCTATTTGTATGGGTCCAGGTTGTGCAGCTCTTTCAGAACATCTGCTTTCTGAATTTGGGTGAAGGAGAAGCTGGGGGGGCTTGGGCAAGTAGCTGTGGGGGTACGGAGCTGTTGGCCAGGGTTGGGTTAGCCAGGAGGAAGGCATGGCCAGCTGTAGAGAAATGCTTGATTATTGTGGATTTATTGGTGGTGACAGTGTTTCCTAGCCTCAGGGCAGTGGGGCAGCTGGGAGGAGGTGCTCTTATTCTCCATGGACTTTAGTGTCCCATAACTTTTTGGAGTTAGAGCTACAGGATGCAAAGTTCTGTTTGAAATAGCTGGCCTTTGCTTTCCTGACTGACTGCGTGTATTGGTTCCTGACTTCCCTGAAAAGTTGCATATCGCTGGGACTATTTGATGCTATGGCAGTACGCCACAGGATGTTTTTGTGCTGATCAAGGGCAGTCAGGTCTGGAGTGAACCAAGGGCTACATCTGTTCCTGGTTCTACATTTTTTGAAAGGGGCATGCTTATTTAAGATGAGAGGAAATTACTTTTAAAGAACAACTAGGCATCCTCTACTGACGGGATGAGGTCAATATCCTTCCAGGGTACATGGGCCAGGTCGATTAAAAGTGTTTTAGGGAGCGTTTAACAGTGATGAGGGCTGGTCGTTTGACCGTGGACCCATAGTGGATGAAGGCAATGAGGCAGTGATTGCGGAGATCCTGATTTGAAAACAGCAGAGGTGTATTTGGAGGGGAAGTTGGTCAGGATAATATCTATGAGGGTCGCCCATGTTTATTGATTTAGGGTTGTTCCTTGATAATTTGTGTGAGATTGAGGGCATCTAGTTTAGATTGTTAGATCTAAAAGGTTTAAGAACGGGCAATAAACATATTTGATCCCATACAATTTGAAATGTTAACAAACATGAAGAGACACGAACCGAGAACATTCAAATCTGCTGCGACCTTCTCTGAGTTCTTTCCACTTGTAAGAAATGCTTTAAAGTCCAGAAGTTGTGGGGGGAGCTGGAACGTTCCCTGTCAGAAGTATTACAATGTAACTGTACTTTTAATCGGTCTGTCTGCATATTTCAAGACGTGGCATGTGGGGGTGTAGTGAGATACCCGATGGGCTGGACGATTCTCTTCTCATCACTCATCTTGAAAAAACATACACTAAAAACTTGGAAATCAATCCGCCCTCATTAACACAATGGGAAAATCGAATGATTTATTATTAAAATAGCATGGGCGACTGAGAAACACATTGGTACAATTTAAGTGGCCAACAATAATGCAGGCACTAGGGATAAGGGTGTGAGCATGCTGGTCTGGGGTAGGTGTGTGAACATGCAGGCACTAGTGATAAGGGTGTGAGCATGCTGGTCTGGGGTAGGGGTGTGAACATGCAGGCACTAGGGATAAGGGTGTGAGCATGCAGGTCTGGGGTAGGGGTGTGAACATGCAGGCACTAGGGATAAGGGTGTGAGCATGCTGGTCTGGGGTAGGGGTGTGAACATGCAGGCACTAGGGATAAGGGTGTGAGCATGCTGGTCTGGGGTAGGGGTGTGAACATGCAGGCACTAGGGATAAGGGTGTGAGCATGCTGGTCTGGGGTAGGGGTGTGACCATGCAGGCACTAGGGATAAGGGTGTGAGCATGCTGGTCTGGGGTAGGGGTGTGAACATGCAGGCACTAGGGATAAGGGTGTGAGCATGCAGGTCTGGGGTAGG
>NW_027040330.1:0-38833 GCF_034236695.1 Oncorhynchus nerka | reverse complement strand
CACACACTGAAGACCTATAGGTTTACCACTGTACTAACCTGTCACACACTGAAGACCTATAGATTCACCACTGTACTAACCTGTCACACACTGAAGACCTATAGGTTCACCACTGTACTAACCTGTCACACACTGAAGACCTATGGGTTCACCACTGTACTAACCTGTCACACTGAAGGCCTATAGGTTCACCACTGTACTAACCTGTCACACTGAAGGCCTATAGGTTCACCACTGTACTAACCTGTCACACACTGAAGACCTATAGGTTCACAACTGTACTAACCTGTCACACACTGAAGACCTATGGGTTCACCACTGTACTAACCTGTCACACACCGAAGACCTATAGGTTCACCACTGTACTAACCTGTTACACACTGAAGACCAATGGGTTCACCACTGTACTAACCTGTCACACACTGAAGACCTATGGGTTCACGACTGTACTAACCTGTCACACTGAAGGCCAGAGGTTCACCACTGTACTAACCTGTCACACACTGAAGACCTATAGGTTCACCACTGTACTAACCTGTCACACACTGAAGGCCTATAGTTTCACCACTGTACTAACCTGTCACACACTGAAGACCTATAGGTTCACCACTGTACTAACCTGTTACACACTGAAGGCCTATAGGTTCACCACTGTACTAACCTGACACACAGGTCACACACTGAAGACCTATAGGTTCACCACTGTACTAACCTGTCACACACTGAAGACCTATAGGTTTACCACTGTACTAACCTCTCACACACTGAAGACCTATAGGTTCACCACTGTACTAACCTGTCACACACTGAAGACCTATAGGTTCACCACTGTACTAACCTGTCACACACTGAAGACCTATAGGTTTACCACTGTGCTAACCTGTCACACACTGAAGACCTATGGGTTCACCACTGTACTAACCTGTCACACTGAAGGACTATAGGTTCACCACTGTACTAACCTGTCACACACTGAAGACCTATAGGTTCACAACTGTACTAACCTGTCACACACTGAAGACCTATGGGTTCACCACTGTACTAACCTGTTACACACTGAAGACCTATGGGTTCACCACTGTACTAACCTGTCACACTGAAGCCCTATAGGTTCACCACTGTACTAACCTGTCACACTGAAGGACTATAGGTTCACCACTGTACTAACCTGTCACACACTGAAGACCTATAGGTTCACAACTGTACTAACCTGTCACACACTGAAGACCTATGGGTTCACCACTGTACTAACCTGTTACACACTGAAGACCTATGGGTTCACCACTGTACTAACCTGTCACACTGAAGCCCTATAGGTTCACCACTGTACTAACCTGTCACACTGAAGGACTATAGGTTCACCACTGTACTAACCTGTCACACACTGAAGACCTATAGGTTCACAACTGTACTAACCTGTCACACACTGAAGACCTATGGGTTCACCACTGTACTAACCTGTTACACACTGAAGACCAATGGGTTCACCACTGTACTAACCTGTCACACACTGAAGACCTATGGGTTCACGACTGTACTAACCTGTCACACTGAAGGCCTATAGGTTCACCACTGTACTAACCTGTCACACTGAAGGCCTATATGTTCACCACTGTCACACACTGAAGGCCTATATGTTCACCACTGTCACACACTGAAGGCCTATAGGTTCACCACTGTCACAGACTGAAGGCCTATAGGTTCACCACTGTCACACACTGAAGACCTATAGGTTCACCACTGTATTAACCTGTCACACACTGAAGACCTATAGGCTCACCACTGTACTAACCTGTCACACACTGAAGACCTATAGGTTCACCACTGTACTAACCTGTCACACACTGAAGACCTATAGGTTCACCACTGTATTAACCTGTCACACACTGAAGACCTATAGGCTCACCACTGTACTAACCTGTCACACACTGAAGACCTATAGGTTTACCACTGTACTAACCTGTCACACACTGAAGACCTATGGGTTCACCACTGTACTAACCTGACACACACTGAAGACCTATGGGTTCACCACTGTACTAACCTGACACACACTGAAGACCTATGGGTTCACCACTGTACTAACCTGTCACACACTGAAGACCTATAGGTTTACCACTGTGCTAACCTGTCACACACTGAAGACCTATGGGTTCACCACTGTACTAACCTGTCACACTGAAGGCCTATAGGTTCACCACTGTACTAACATGTCACACTGAAGGCCTATAGGTTCACCACTGTACTAACCTGTCACACACTGAAGACCTATAGGTTCACAACTGTACTAACCTGTCACACACTGAAGACCTATGGGTTCACCACTGTACTAACCTGTCACACAGCGAAGACCTATAGGTTCACCACTGTACTAACCTGTCACACTGAAGGCCTATAGGTTCACAACTGTACTAACCTGTCACACACTGAAGACCTATGGGTTCACCACTGTACTAACCTGTCACACACCGAAGACCTATAGGTTCACCACTGTACTAACCTGTCACACACTGAAGACATATGGGTTCACGACTGTACTAACCTGTCACACTGAATTCCAGAGGTTCACCACTGTACTAACCTGTCACACACTGAAGACCTATAGGTTCACCACTGTACTAACCTGTCACACACTGAAGGCCTATAGTTTCACCACTGTACTAACCTGTCACACACTGAAGACCTATAGGTTCACCACTGTACTAACCTGTCACACACTGAAGGCCTATAGGTTCACCACTGTACTAACCTGTCACACACTGAAGACCTATAGGTTCACCACTGTACTAACCTGTCACACACTGAAGACCTATAGGTTCACCACTGTACTAACCTGTCACACACTGAAGACCTATAGGTTCACCACTGTACTAACCTGTCACACACTGAAGACCTATGGGTTCACCACTGTACTAACCTGTCACACTGAAGGCCTATAGGTTCACCACTGTACTAACCTGTCACACTGAAGGCCTATAGGTTCACCACTGTACTAACCTGTCACACACTGAAGACCTATAGGTTCACAACTGTACTAACCTGTCACACACTGAAGACCTATGGGTTCACCACTGTACTAACCTGTCACACACCGAAGACCTATAGGTTCACCACTGTACTAACCTGTTACACACTGAAGACCAATGGGTTCACCACTGTACTAACCTGTCACACACTGAAGACCTATGGGTTCACGACTGTACTAACCTGTCACACTGAAGGCCAGAGGTTCACCACTGTACTAACCTGTCACACACTGAAGACCTATAGGTTCACCACTGTACTAACCTGTCACACACTGAAGACCTATAGGTTCACCACTGTACTAACCTGTCACATACTGAAGACCTATAGGTTCACCACTGTACTAACCTGTCACACACTGAAGGCCTATAGTTTCACCACTGTACTAACCTGTCACACACTGAAGACCTATAGGTTCACCACTGTACTAACCTGTTACACACTGAAGGCCTATAGGTTCACCACTGTACTAACCTGACACACACTGAAGACCTATGGGTTCACCACTGTACTAACCTGTCACACTGAAGGCCTATAGGTTCACCACTGTACTAACCTGTTACACACTGAATACCTATAGGTCCACCACTGTACTAACCTGTCACATAATGAAGACCTATAGGTTCACCACTGTACTAACCTGTCACACACTGAAGGCCTATAGGTTCACCACTGTACTAACCTGTCACACACTGAAGACCTATGGGTTCACCACTGTAATAACCTGTCACATAATGAAGACCTATAGGTTCACCACTGTACTAACCTGTCACACACTGAAGGCCTATAGGTTCACCACTGTACTAACCTGTCACACACTGAAGACCTATAGGTTCACCACTGTACTAACCTGTCACACACTGAAGGCCTATAGGTTCACCACTGTACTAACCTGACACACACTGAAGACCTATAGGTTTACCACTGTACTAACCTGTCACACACTGAAGACCTATGGGTTCACCACTGTACTAACCTGACACACACTGAAGACCTATAGGTTTACCACTGTACTAACCTGTCACACACTGAAGACCTATGGGTTCACCACTGTACTAACCTGACACACACTGAAGACCTATGGGTTCACCACTGTACTAACCTGACACACACTGAAGACCTATGGGTTCACCACTGTACTAACCTGTCACACACTGAAGACCTATAGGTTCACCACTGTACTAACCTGTCACACACTGAAGGCCTATAGGTTTACCACTGTACTAACCTGTCACACACTGAAGACCTATAGGTTCACCACTGTACTAACCTGTCACACACTGAAGACCTATAGGTTCACCACTGTACTAACCTGTCACACACTGAAGACCTATGGGTTCACCACTGTACTAACCTGTCACACTGAAGGCCTATAGGTTCACCACTGTACTAACCTGTCACACTGAAGGCCTATAGGTTCACCACTGTACTAACCTGTCACACACTGAAGACCTATAGGTTCACAACTGTACTAACCTGTCACACACTGAAGACCTATGGGTTCACCACTGTACTAACCTGTCACACACCGAAGACCAATGGGTTCACCACTGTACTAACCTGTCACACACTGAAGACCTATGGGTTCACGACTGTACTAACCTGTCACACTGAAGGCCTATAGGTTCACCACTGTACTAACCTGTCACACTGAAGGCCAGAGGTTCACCACTGTACTAACCTGTCACACACTGAAGACCTATAGGTTCACCACTGTACTAACCTGTCACACACTGAAGACCTATAGGTTCACCACTGTACTAACCTGTCACATACTGAAGACCTATAGGTTCACCACTGTACTAACCTGTCACACACTGAAGGCCTATAGTTTCACCACTGTACTAACCTGTCACACACTGAAGACCTATAGGTTCACCACTGTACTAACCTGTTACACACTGAAGGCCTATAGGTTCACCACTGTACTAACCTGACACACACTGAAGACCTATGGGTTCACCACTGTACTAACCTGTCACACTGAAGGCCTATAGGTTCACCACTGTACTAACCTGTCACACACTGAAGGCCTATAGGTTCACCACTGTACTAACCTGTTACACACTGAAGACCTATAGGTCCACCACTGTACTAACCTGACACATAATGAAGACCTATAGGTTCACCACTGTACTAACCTGTCACACACTGAAGGCCTATAGGTTCACCACTGTACTAACCTGTCACACACTGAAGACCTATGGGTTCACCACTGTACTAACCTGTCACATAATGAAGACCTATAGGTTCACCACTGTACTAACCTGTCACACACTGAAGGCCTATAGGTTCACCACTGTACTAACCTGTCACACTGAAGACCTATAGGTTCACCACTGTACTAACCTGTCACACACTGAAGGCCTATAGGTTCACCACTGTACTAACCTGACACACACTGAAGACCTATAGGTTTACCACTGTACTAACCTGTCACACACTGAAGACCTATGGGTTCACCACTGTACTAACCTGACACACACTGAAGACCTATAGGTTTACCACTGTACTAACCTGTCACACACTGAAGACCTATGGGTTCACCACTGTACTAACCTGACACACACTGAAGACCTATAGGTTCACCACTGTACTAACCTGTCACACAGTGAAGACCTATAGGTTCACCACTGTACTAACCTGTCACACACTGAAACTGAAGGCCTATAGGTTCACCACTGTACTAACCTGTCACACACTGAAGACCTATGGGTTCACCACTGTACTAACCTGACACACACTGAAGACCTATGGGTTCACCACTGTACTAACCTGTCACACACTGAAGACCTATAGGTTCACCACTGTACTAACCTGTCACACACTGAAGGCCTATAGGTTACCACTGTACTAACCTGTCACACACTGAAGACCTATAGGTTCACCACTGTACTAACCTGTCACACACTGAAGACCTATAGGTTCACCACTGTACTAACCTGTCACACACTGAAGACCTATGGGTTCACCACTGTACTAACCTGTCACACTGAAGGCCTATAGGTTCACCACTGTACTAACCTGTCACACTGAAGGCCTATAGGTTCACCACTGTACTAACCTGTCACACACTGAAGACCTATAGGTTCACCACTGTACTAACCTGTCACACACTGAAGACCTATGGGTTCACCACTGTACTAACCTGTCACACACTGAAGACCAATGGGTTCACCACTGTACTAACCTGTCACACACTGAAGACCTATGGGTTCACGACTGTACTAACCTGTCACACTGAAGGCCTATAGGTTCACCACTGTACTAACCTGTCACACTGAAGGCCAGAGGTTCACCACTGTACTAACCTGTCACACACTGAAGACCTATAGGTTCACCACTGTACTAACCTGTCACACACTGAAGACCTATAGGTTCACCACTGTACTAACCTGTCACACACTGAAGACCTATAGGTTCACCACTGTACTAACCTGTCACACACTGAAGGCCTATAGGTTCACCACTGTACTAACCTGTCACACACTGAAGACCTATAGGTTCACCACTGTACTAACCTGTCACACACTGAAGGCCTATAGGTTCACCACTGTACTAACCTGACACACACTGAAGACCTATGGGTTCACCACTGTACTAACCTGTCACACTGAAGGCCTATAGGTTCACCACTGTACTAACCTGTCACACACTGAAGGCCTATAGGTTCACCACTGTACTAACCTGTCACACACTGAAGACCTATAGGTTCACCACTGTACTAACCTGTCACATACTGAAGACCTATAGGTTCACCACTGTACTAACCTGTCACACACTGAAGGCCTATAGGTTCACCACTGTACTAACCTGTCACACACTGAAGACCTATGGGTTCACCACTGTACTAACCTGTCACACACTGAAGACCTATAGGTTTACCACTGTACTAACCTGTCACACACTGAAGACCTATGGGTTCACCACTGTACTAACCTGTCACACACCGAAGACCTATAGGTTCACCACTGTACTAACCTGTCACACACTGAAGACCTATGGGTTCACCACTGTACTAACCTGTCACACACTGAAGACCATATGGGTTCACCACTGTACTAACCTGTCACACACTGAAGACCTATAGGTTCACCACTGTACTAACCTGTCACACACTGAAGAGGCCTATAGGTTCACCACTGTACTAACCTGTCACACACTGAAGACCTATGGGTTCACCACTGTACTAACCTGACACACACTGAAGACCTATAGGTTCACCACTGTACTAACCTGTCACACACTGAAGACCTATGGGTTCACCACTGTACTAACCTGTCACACACTGAAGACCTATGGGTTCACCACTGTACTAACCTGTCACACACTGAAGACCTATAGGTTCACCACTGTACTAACCTGTCACACACTGAAGACCTATAGGTTCACCACTGTACTAACCTGTCACACACTGAAGACCTATGGGTTCACCACTGTACTAACCTGACACACACTGAAGACCTATGGGTTCACCACTGTACTAACCTGTCACACACTGAAGACCTATAGGTTCACCACTGTACTAACCTGTCACACACTGAAGACCTATAGGTTCACCACTGTACTAACCTGTCACACACTGAAGACCTATAGGTTCACCACTGTACTAACCTGTCACACACTGAAGACCTATAGGTTCACCACTGTACTAACCTGTCACACACTGAAGACCTATGGGTTCACCACTGTACTAACCTGTCACACTGAAGACCTATAGGTTCACCACTGTACTAACCTGTCACACTGAAGACCTATAGGTTCACCACTGTACTAACCTGTCACACACTGAAGACCTATAGGTTCACCACTGTACTAACCTGTCACACACTGAAGACCTATGGGTTCACCACTGTACTAACCTGTCACACACTGAAGACCTATGGGTTCACCACTGTACTAACCTGTCACACACTGAAGACCTATGGGTTCACCACTGTACTAACCTGTCACACTGAAGGCCTATAGGTTCACCACTGTACTAACCTGTCACACACTGAAGGCCAGAGGTTCACCACTGTACTAACCTGTCACACACTGAAGACCTATAGGTTCACCACTGTACTAACCTGTCACACACTGAAGACCTATAGGTTCACCACTGTACTAACCTGTCACACACTGAAGACCTATAGTTTCACCACTGTACTAACCTGTCACACACTGAAGACCTATAGGTTCACCACTGTACTAACCTGTACACACTGAAGACCTATAGGTTCACCACTGTACTAACCTGTCACACACTGAAGACCTATGGGTTCACCACTGTACTAACCTGTCACACACTGAAGACCTATAGGTTCACCACTGTACTAACCTGTCACACACTGAAGGCCTATAGGTTCACCACTGTACTAACCTGTTACACACTGAAGACCTATAGGTTCACCACTGTACTAACCTGTCACACACTGAAGACCTATAGGTTCACCACTGTACTAACCTGTCACACACTGAAGGCCTATAGGTTCACCACTGTACTAACCTGTCACACACTGAAGACCTATGGGTTCACCACTGTACTAACCTGTCACACACTGAAGACCTATAGGTTCACCACTGTACTAACCTGTCACACACTGAAGGCCTATAGGTTCACCACTGTACTAACCTGTCACACACTGAAGACCTATAGGTTCACCACTGTACTAACCTGTCACACACTGAAGGCCTATAGGTTCACCACTGTACTAACCTGTCACACACTGAAGACCTATAGGTTTCACCACTGTACTAACCTGTCACACACTGAAGACCTATGGGTTCACCACTGTACTAACCTGACACACACTGAAGACCTATAGGTTTACCAATGTACTAACCTGTCACACACTGAAGACCTATGGGTTCACCACTGTACTAACCTGACACACACTGAAGACCTATGGGTTCACCACTGTACTAACCTGTCACACACTGAAGACCTATAGGTTCACCACTGTACTAACCTGTCACACACTGAAACTGAAGGCCTATAGGTTCACCGCTGTACTAACCTGTCACACACTGAAGACCTATGGGTTCACCACTGTACTAACCTGACACACACTGAAGACCTATGGGTTCACCACTGTACTAACCTGTCACACACTGAAGACCTATAGGTTCACCACTGTACTAACCTGTCACACACTGAAGACCTATAGGTTTACCACTGTACTAACCTGTCACACACTGAAGACCTATAGGTTCACCACTGTACTAACCTGTCACACACTGAAGACCTATAGGTTCACCACTGTACTAACCTGTCACACACTGAAGACCTATAGGTTCACCACTGTACTAACCTGTCACACACTGAAGACCTATAGGTTCACCACTGTACTAACCTGTCACACACTGAAGGCCTATAGGTTTACCACTGTACTAACCTGTCACACACTGAAGACCTATAGGTTCACCACTGTACTAACCTGTCACACACTGAAGACCTATAGGTTCACCACTGTACTAACCTGTCACACACTGAAGACCTATAGGTTCACCACTGTACTAACCTGTCACACACTGAAGACCTATAGGTTCACCACTGTACTAACCTGTCACACACTGAAGACCTATAGGTTCACCACTGTACTAACCTGTCACACACTGAAGACCTATGGGTTCACCACTGTACTAACCTGTCACACTGAAGGCCTATAGGTTCACCACTGTACTAACCTGTCACACTGAAGGACTATAGGTTCACCACTGTACTAACCTGACACACACTGAAGACCTATAGGTTTACCACTGTACTAACCTGTCACACACTGAAGACCTATGGGTTCACCACTGTACTAACCTGTCACACACTGAAGACCTATGGGTTCACCACTGTACTAACCTGACACACACTGAAGACCTATGGGTTCACCACTGTACTAACCTGTCACACACTGAAGACCTATAGGTTCACCACTGTACTAACCTGTCACACACTGAAGGCCTATAGGTTTACCACTGTACTAACCTGTCACACACTGAAGACCTATAGGTTCACCACTGTACTAACCTGTCACACACTGAAGACCTATAGGTTCACCACTGTACTAACCTGTCACACACTGAAGACCTATAGGTTCACCACTGTACTAACCTGTCACACACTGAAGACCTATAGGTTCACCACTGTACTAACCTGTCACACACTGAAGACCTATAGGTTCACCACTGTACTAACCTGTCACACACTGAAGGCCTATAAGTTCACCACTGTACTAACCTGTCACGAACTGAAGACCTATAGGTTCACCACTGTACTAACCTGTTACACACTGAAGGCCTATAGGTTCACCACTGTACTAACCTGACACACACTGAAGACCTATGGGTTCACCACTGTACTAACCTGTCATACTGAAGGCCTATAGGTTCACCACTGTACTAACCTGTCACACACTGAAGACCTATAGGTTCACCACTGTACTAACCTGTTACACACTGAAGACCTATAGGTCCACCACTGTACTAACCTGTCACATAATGAAAACCTATAGGTTCACCACTGTACTAACCTGTCACACACTGAAGACCTATAGGTTCAACACTGTACTAACCTCACACACTGAAGACCTATGGGTTCACCACTGTACTAACCTGTCACATAATGAAGACCTATAGGTTCACCACTGTACTAACCTGTCACACACTGAAGGCCTATAGGTTCACCACTGTACTAACCTGTCACACACTGAAGACCTATAGGTTCACCACTGTACTAACCTGTCACACACTGAAGGCCTATAGGTTCACCACTGTACTAACCTGACACACACTGAAGACCTATAGGTTTACCACTGTACTAACCTGTCACACACTGAAGACCTATGGGTTCACCACTGTACTAACCTGACACACACTGAAGACCTATAGGTTTACCAATGTACTAACCTGTCACACACTGAAGACCTATGGGTTCACCACTGTACTAACCTGACACACACTGAAGACATATGGGTTCACCACTGTACTAACCTGTCACACACTGAAGACCTATAGGTTCACCACTGTACTAACCTGTCACACACTGAAACTGAAGGCCTATAGGTTCACCGCTGTACTAACCTGTCACACACTGAAGACCTATGGGTTCACCACTGTACTAACCTGACACACACTGAAGACCTATGGGTTCACCACTGTACTAACCTGTCACACACTGAAGACCTATAGGTTCACCACTGTACTAACCTGTCACACACTGAAGGCCTATAGGTTCACCACTGTACTAACCTGTCACACACTGAAGACCTATAGGTTCACCACTGTACTAACCTGTCACACACTGAAGACCTATAGGTTCACCACTGTACTAACCTGTCACACACTGAAGACCTATGGGTTCACCACTGTACTAACCTGTCACACTGAAGGCCTATAGGTTCACCACTGTACTAACCTGTCACACTGAAGGCCTATAGGTTCACCACTGTACTAACCTGTCACACACTGAAGACCTATAGGTTCACAACTGTACTAACCTGTCACACACTGAAGACCTATGGGTTCACCACTGTACTAACCTGTCACACACCGAAGACCAATGGGTTCACCACTGTACTAACCTGTCACACACTGAAGACCTATGGGTTCACCACTGTACTAACCTGTCACACTGAAGGCCTATAGGTTCACCACTGTACTAACCTGTCACACTGAAGGCCAGAGGTTCACCACTGTACTAACCTGTCACACACTGAAGACCTATAGGTTCACCACTGTACTAACCTGTCACACACTGAAGACCTATAGGTTCACCACTGTACTAACCTGTCACACACTGAAGACCTATAGGTTCACCACTGTACTAACCTGTCACACACTGAAGGCCTATAGGTTCACCACTGTACTAACCTGTCACACACTGAAGACCTATAGGTTCACCACTGTACTAACCTGTCACACACTGAAGACCTATAGGTTCACCACTGTACTAACCTGTCACACACTGAAGACCTATGGGTTCACCACTGTACTAACCTGTCACACTGAAGGCCTATAGGTTCACCACTGTACTAACCTGTCACACACTGAAGGCCTATAGGTTCACCACTGTACTAACCTGACACACACTGAAGACCTATAGGTTTACCACTGTACTAACCTGTCACACACTGAAGACCTATGGGTTCACCACTGTACTAACCTGACACACACTGAAGACCTATAGGTTTACCAATGTACTAACCTGTCACACACTGAAGACCTATGGGTTCACCACTGTACTAACCTGTCACACACTGAAGACATATGGGTTCACCACTGTACTAACCTGTCACACAGTGAAGACCTATAGGTTCACCACTGTACTAACCTGTCACACACTGAAACTGAAGGCCTATAGGTTCACCACTGTACTAACCTGTCACACACTGAAGACCTATGGGTTCACCACTGTACTAACCTGACACACACTGAAGACCTATGGGTTCACCACTGTACTAACCTGTCACACACTGAAGACCTATAGGTTCACCACTGTACTAACCTGTCACACACTGAAGGCCTATAGGTTTACCACTGTACTAACCTGTCACACACTGAAGACCTATAGGTTCACCACTGTACTAACCTGTCACACACTGAAGACCTATAGGTTCACCACTGTACTAACCTGTCACACACTGAAGACCTATAGGTTCACCACTGTACTAACCTGTCACACACTGAAGACCTATAGGTTCACCACTGTACTAACCTGTCACACACTGAAGACCTATAGGTTCACCACTGTACTAACCTGTCACACACTGAAGACCTATAGGTTCACCACTGTACTAACCTGTCACACACTGAAGACCTATAGGTTCACCACTGTACTAACCTGTCACACACTGAAGACCTATAGGTTCACCACTGTACTAACCTGTCACACACTGAAGACCTATAGGTTCACCACTGTACTAACCTGTCACACACTGAAGACCTATAGGTTCACCACTGTACTAACCTGTCACACACTGAAGAAGACCTATGGGTTCACCACTGTACTAACCTGTCACACACTGAAGGCCTATAGGTTCACCACTGTACTAACCTGTCACACTGAAGGACCTATAGGTTCACCACTGTACTAACCTGTCACACACTGAAGACCTATAGGTTCACCACTGTACTAACCTGTCACACACTGAAGACCTATGGGTTCACCACTGTACTAACCTGTCACACACTGAAGACCTATGGGTTCACCACTGTACTAACCTGACACACACTGAAGACCTATGGGTTCACCACTGTACTAACCTGTCACACACTGAAGACCTATAGGTTCACCACTGTACTAACCTGTCACACACTGAAGACCTATAGGTTCACCACTGTACTAACCTGTCACACACTGAAGACCTATAGGTTCACCACTGTACTAACCTGTCACACACTGAAGACCTATAGGTTCACCACTGTACTAACCTGTCACACACTGAAGACCTATAGGTTCACCACTGTACTAACCTGTCACACACTGAAGACCTATAGGTTCACCACTGTACTAACCTGTCACACACTGAAGACCTATAGGTTCACCACTGTACTAACCTGTCACACACTGAAGACCTATGGGTTCACCACTGTACTAACCTGTCACACTGAAGGCCTATAGGTTCACCACTGTACTAACCTGTCACACTGAAGGCCTATAGGTTCACCACTGTACTAACCTGTCACACACTGAAGACCTATGGGTTCACACACTAACCTGTCACACTGAAGGCCTATAGGTTCACCACTGTACTAACCTGTCACACACTGAAGACCTATAGGTTCACCACTGTACTAACCTGTCACACACAGAAGACCTATGGGTTCACCACTGTACTAACCTGTCACACTGAAGACCTATAGGTTCACCACTGTACTAACCTGTTACACACTGAAGACCAATGGGTTCACCACTGTACTAACCTGTCACACACTGAAGACCTATGGGTTCACGACTGTACTAACCTGTCACACTGAAGGCCTATAGTTCACCACTGTACTAACCTGTCACACTGAAGGCCAGAGGTTCACCACTGTACTAACCTGTCACACACTGAAGACCTATAGGTTCACCACTGTACTAACCTGTCACACACTGAAGGCCTATAGGTTCACCACTGTACTAACCTGTCACACACTGAAGACCTATAGGTTCACCACTGTACTAACCTGTCACACACTGAAGACCTATAGGTTCACCACTGTACTAACCTGTCACACACTGAAGATGGGTTCACCACTGTACTAACCTGTCACACACTGAAGACCTATGGGTTCACCACTGTACTAACCTGTCACACACTGAAGACCTATGGGTTCACCACTGTACTAACCTGTCACACACTGAAGACCTATAGGTTCACCACTGTACTAACCTGTCACACACTGAAGGCCTATAGGTTCACCACTGTACTAACCTGTCACACACTGAAGACCTATAGGTTCACCACTGTACTAACCTGTCACACACTGAAGACCTATAGGTTCACCACTGTACTAACCTGTCACACACTGAAGACCTATAGGTTCACCACTGTACTAACCTGTCACACACTGAAGACCTATAGGTTCACCACTGTACTAACCTGTCACACACTGAAGACCTATAGGTTCACCACTGTACTAACCTGTCACACACTGAAGACCTATGGGTTCACCACTGTACTAACCTGTCACACTGAAGGCCTATAGGTTCACCACTGTACTAACCTGTCACACTGAAGGACTATAGGTTCACCACTGTACTAACCTGTCACACACTGAAGACCTATGGGTTCACCACTGTACTAACCTGTCACACTGAAGGCCTATAGGTTCACCACTGTACTAACCTGTCACACTGAAGGACTATAGGTTCACCACTGTACTAACCTGTCACACACAGAAGACCTATGGGTTCACCACTGTACTAACCTGTCACACACCGAAGACCTATAGGTTCACCACTGTACTAACCTGTTACACACTGAAGACCAATGGGTTCACCACTGTACTAACCTGTCACACACTGAAGACCTATGGGTTCACGACTGTACTAACCTGTCACACTGAAGGCCTATAGGTTCACCACTGTACTAACCTGTCACACTGAAGGCCAGAGGTTCACCACTGTACTAACCTGACACACACTGAAGACCTATAGGTTCACCACTGTACTAACCTGTCACACACTGAAGACCTATAGGTTCACCACTGTACTAACCTGTTACACACTGAAGACCTATAGGTCCACCACTGTACTAACCTGACACATAATGAAGACCTATAGGTTCACCACTGTACTAACCTGTCACACACTGAAGACCTATAGGTTCACCACTGTACTAACCTGTCACACACTGAAGACCTATAGGTTCACCACTGTACTAACCTGTCACACACTGAAGACCTATAGGTTCACCACTGTACTAACCTGTCACACACTGAAGACCTATGGGTTCACCACTGTACTAACCTGTCACACTGAAGGCCTATAGGTTCACCACTGTACTAACCTGTCACACTGAAGGACTATAGGTTCACCACTGTACTAACCTGTCACACACTGAAGACCTATGGGTTCACCACTGTACTAACCTGTCACACTGAAGGCCTATAGGTTCACCACTGTACTAACCTGTCACACTGAAGGACTATAGGTTCACCACTGTACTAACCTGTCACACACAGAAGACCTATGGGTTCACCACTGTACCAACCTGTCACACACCGAAGACCTATAGGTTCACCACTGTACTAACCTGTTACACACTGAAGACCAATGGGTTCACCACTGTACTAACCTGTCACACACTGAAGACCTATGGGTTCACGACTGTACTAACCTGTCACACTGAAGGCCTATAGATTCACCACTGTACTAACCTGTCACACTGAAGGCCAGAGGTTCACCACTGTACTAACCTGACACACACTGAAGACCTATAGGTTCACCACTGTACTAACCTGTCACACACTGAAGGCCTATAGGTTCACCACTGTACTAACCTGTTACACACTGAAGACCTATAGGTCCACCACTGTACTAACCTGACACATAATGAAGACCTATAGGTTCACCACTGTACTAACCTGTCACACACTGAAGGCCTATAGGTTCACCACTGTACTAACCTGTCACACACTGAAGACCTATGGGTTCACCACTGTACTAACCTGTCACATAATGAAGACCTATAGGTTCACCACTGTACTAACCTGTCACACACTGAAGGCCTATAGGTTCACCACTGTACTAACCTGTCACGAACTGAAGACCTATAGGTTCACCACTGTACTAAGCTGTCACACACTGAAGGCCTATAGGTTCACCACTGTACTAACCTGACACACACTGAAGACCTATAGGTTTACCACTGTACTAACCTGTCACACACTGAAGACCTATGGGTTCACCACTGTACTAACCTGACACACACTGAAGACCTATAGGTTTACCACTGTACTAACCTGTCACACACTGAAGACCTATGGGTTCACCACTGTACTAACCTGACACACACTGAAGACATATGGGTTCACCACTGTACTAACCTGTCACACAGTGAAGACCTATAGGTTCACCACTGTACTAACCTGTCACACACTGAAACTGAAGGCCTATAGGTTCACCGCTGTACTAACCTGTCACACACAGAAGACCTATGGGTTCACCACTGTACTAACCTGACACACACTGAAGACCTATGGGTTCACCACTGTACTAACCTGTCACACACTGAAGACCTATAGGTTCACCACTGTCACACACTGAAGGCCTATATGTTCACCACTGTCACACACTGAAGGCCTATAGGTTCACCACTGTCACACACTGAAGACCTATAGGTTCACCACTGTATTAACCTGTCACACACTGAAAACCTATAGGCTCACCACTGTACTAACCTGTCACACACTGAAGACCTACAGGTTCACCACTGTACTAACCTGTCACACACTGAAGACCTATAGGTTCACCACTGTATTAACCTGTCACACACTGAAGACCTATAGGCTCACCACTGTACTAACCTGTCACACACTGAAGACCTATAGGTTCACCACTGTACTAACCTGTCACACACTGAAGACATATGGGTTCACCACTGTACTAACCTGTCACACAGTGAAGACCTATAGGTTCACCACTGTACTAACCTGTCACACACTGAAACTGAAGGCCTATAGGTTCACCACTGTACTAACCTGTCACACACTGAAACTGAAGGCCTATAGGTTCACCGCTGTACTAACCTGTCACACACAGAAGACCTATGGGTTCACCACTGTACTAACCTGACACACACTGAAGACCTATGGGTTCACCACTGTACTAACCTGTCACACACTGAAGACCTATAGGTTCACCACTGTACTAACCTGTCACACACTGAAGGCCTATAGGTTTACCACTGTACTAACCTGTCACACACTGAAGACCTATAGGTTCACCACTGTACTAACCTGTCACACACTGAAGACCTATAGGTTCACCACTGTACTAACCTGTCACACACTGAAGACCTATAGGTTCACCACTGTACTAACCTGTCACACACTGAAGACCTATAGGTTCACCACTGTACTAACCTGTCACACACTGAAGACCTATAGGTTCACCACTGTACTAACCTGTCACACACTGAAGACCTATGGGTTCACCACTGTACTAACCTGTCACACTGAAGGCCTATAGGTTCACCACTGTACTAACCTGTCACACTGAAGGACTATAGGTTCACCACTGTACTAACCTGTCACACACTGAAGACCTATGGGTTCACCACTGTACTAACCTGTCACACTGAAGGCCTATAGGTTCACCACTGTACTAACCTGTCACACTGAAGGACTATAGGTTCACCACTGTACTAACCTGTCACACACAGAAGACCTATGGGTTCACCACTGTACTAACCTGTCACACACCGAAGACCTATAGGTTCACCACTGTACTAACCTGTTACACACTGAAGACCAATGGGTTCACCACTGTACTAACCTGTCACACTGAAGGCCTATAGATTCACCACTGTACTAACCTGTCACGCTGAAGGCCAGAGGTTCACCACTGTACTAACCTGACACACACTGAAGACCTATAGGTTCACCACTGTACTAACCTGTCACACACTGAAGACCTATAGGTTCACCACTGTACTAACCTGTCACACACTGAAGACCTATAGGTTTACCACTGTACTAACCTGTCACACACTGAAGACCTATAGGTTCACCACTGTACTAACCTGTCACACACCGAAGGCCTATAGGTTCACCACTGTACTAACCTGTCACACACTGAAGACCTATAGGTTCACCACTGTACTAACCTGTCACACACTGAAGACCTATGGGTTCACAACTGTACTAACCTGTCACACTGAAGGCCTATAGGTTCACCACTGTACTAACCTGTCACACTGAAGGCCTATAGGTTCACCACTGTCACACACTGAAGGCCTATAGGTTCACCACTGTCACACACTGAAGGCCTATATGTTCACCACTGTCACACACTGAAGGCCTATAGGTTCACCACTGTCACACACTGAAGGCCTATAGGTTCACCACTGTCACACACTGAAGACCTATAGGTTCACCACTGTATTAACCTGTCACACACTGAAAACCTATAGGCTCACCACTGTACTAACCTGTCACACACTGAAGACCTACAGGTTCACCACTGTACTAACCTGTCACACACTGAAGACCTATAGGTTCACCACTGTATTAACCTGTCACACACTGAAGACCTATAGGCTCACCACTGTACTAACCTGTCACACACTGAAGACCTATAGGTTCACCACTGTACTAACCTGTCACACACTGAAGACCTATAGGTTCACCACTGTACTAACCTGTCACACACTGAAGACCTATGGGTTCACCACTGTACTAACCTGACACACTGAAGGCCTATAGGTTCACCGCTGTACTAACCTGTCACACACTGAAGACCTATAGGTTCACCACTGTACTAACCTGTCACACACTGAAGACCTATGGGTTCACCACTGTACTAACCTGACACACTGAAGGCCTATAGGTTCACCACTGTACTAACCTGTCACACAGTGAAGGCCTATATGTTCACCACTGTACTAACCTGTCACACACTGAAGACCTATGGGTTCACCACTGTACTAACCTGTCACACTGAAGGCCTATAGGTTCACCACTGTACTAACCTGTCACACTGAAGGCCTATAGGTTCACCACTGTCACACACTGAAGGCCTATAGGTTCACCACTGTCACACACTGAAGACTTATAGGTTCACCACTGTATTAACCTGTCACACACTGAAGACCTATAGGCTCACCACTGTACTAACCTGTCACACACTGAAGACCTATAGGTTCACCACTGTACTAACCTGTCACACACTGAAGACCTATAGGTTCACCACTGTACTAACCTGACACACTGAAGGCCTATAGGTTCACCACTGTACTAACCTGTCACACAGTGAAGGCCTATAGGTTCACCACTGTACTAACCTGTCACACACTGAAGACCTATAGGTTCACCACTGTACTAACCTGTCACAAACTGAAGACCTATAGGTTCACCACTGTACTAACCTGTCACATACTGAAGACCTATAGCTTCACCACTGTACTAACCTGTCACACACTGAAGACCTATAGGTTCACCACAGTACTAACCTGTCACACACTGAAGACCTATAGGTTCACCACTGTACTAACCTGTCACACTGAAGGCCTGTAGGTTCACCACTGTACTAACCTGTCACACCCTGAAGACCTATAGTTTCACCACTCTATTAACCTGTCACACACTGAAGACCTATAGGTTCACCACAGTACTAACCTGTCACACACTGAAGACCTATAGGTTCACCACTGTACTAACCTGTCACACACTGAAGACCAATGGGTTCACCACTGTACTGACCTGTCACACACTGAAGACCTATAGGTTCACCACTGTACTAACATGTCACACACTGAAGACCTATAGGTTTACCACTGTACTAACCTGTCACACACTGAAGGCCTATAGGTTTACCACTGTACTAACCTGTCACACACTGAAGACCTATAGGTTCACCACTGTACTAACCTGTCACACACTGAAACTGAAGGCCTATAGGTTTACCACTGTACTAACCTGTCACACACTGAAGACCTATGGGTTCACCACTGTACTAACCTGACACACACTGAAGACCTATAGGTTTACCACTGTACTAACCTGTCACACACTGAATAACTATGGGTTCACCACTGTACTAACCTGACACACACTGAAGACCTATGGGTTCACCACTGTACTAACCTGACACACACTGAAGACCTATGGGTTCACCACTGTACTAACCTGTCACACACTGAAGACCTATGGGTTCACCACTGTACTAACCTGTCACACTGAAGGCCTATAGGTTCACCACTGTACTAACCTGTCACACTGAAGGCCTATAGGTTCATCACTGTACTAACCTGTCACACACTGAAGACCTATAGGTTCACAACTGTACTAACCTGTCACACACTGAAGACCTATGGGTTCACGACTGTACTAACCTGTCACACTGAATTCCAGAGGTTCACCACTGTACTAACCTGTCACACACTGAAGACCTATAGGTTCACCACTGTACTAACCTGTCACACACTGAAGACCTATAGGTTCACCACTGTACTAACCTGTCACATACTGAAGACCTATAGGTTCACCACTGTACTAACCTGTCACACACTGAAGGCCTATAGTTTCACCACTGTACTAACCTGTCACACACTGAAGACCTATAGGTTCACCACTGTACTAACCTGTCACACACTGAAGACCTATAGGTTCACCACTGTACTAACCTGACACACTGAAGGCCTATAGGTTCACCACTGTACTAACCTGTCACACAGTGAAGGCCTATAGGTTCACCACTGTACTAACCTGTCACACACTGAAGACCTATAGGTTCACCACTGTACTAACCTGTCACAAACTGAAGACCTATAGGTTCACCACTGTACTAACCTGTCACATACTGAAGACCTATAGCTTCACCACTGTACTAACCTGTCACACACTGAAGACCTATAGGTTCACCACAGTACTAACCTGTCACACACTGAAGACCTATAGGTTCACCACTGTACTAACCTGTCACACTGAAGGCCTGTAGGTTCACCACTGTACTAACCTGTCACACCCTGAAGACCTATAGTTTCACCACTGTATTAACCTGTCACACACTGAAGACCTATAGGTTCACCACAGTACTAACCTGTCACACACTGAAGACCTATAGGTTCACCACTGTACTAACCTGTCACACACTGAAGACCAATGGGTTCACCACTGTACTAACCTGTCACACACTGAAGACCTATAGGTTCACCACTGTACTAACATGTCACACACTGAAGACCTATAGGTTTACCACTGTACTAACCTGTCACACACTGAAGGCCTATAGGTTTACCACTGTACTAACCTGTCACACACTGAAGACCTATAGGTTCACCACTGTACTAACCTGTCACACACTGAAACTGAAGGCCTATAGGTTTACCACTGTACTAACCTGTCACACACTGAAGACCTATGGGTTCACCACTGTACTAACCTGACACACACTGAATAACTATGGGTTCACCACTGTACTAACCTGACACACACTGAAGACCTATGGGTTCACCACTGTACTAACCTGACACACACTGAAGACCTATGGGTTCACCACTGTACTAACCTGTCACACACTGAAGACCTATGGGTTCACCACTGTACTAACCTGTCACACTGAAGGCCTATAGGTTCACCACTGTACTAACCTGTCACACTGAAGGCCTATAGGTTCACCACTGTACTAACCTGTCACACACTGAAGACCTATAGGTTCACAACTGTACTAACCTGTCACACACTGAAGACCTATGGGTTCACGACTGTACTAACCTGTCACACTGAATTCCAGAGGTTCACCACTGTACTAACCTGTCACACACTGAAGACCTATAGGTTCACCACTGTACTAACCTGTCACACACTGAAGACCTATAGGTTCACCACTGTACTAACCTGTCACATACTGAAGACCTATAGGTTCACCACTGTACTAACCTGTCACACACTGAAGACCTATAGTTTCACCACTGTACTAACCTGTCACACACTGAAGACCTATAGGTTCACCACTGTACTAACCTGTCACACACTGAAGGCCTATAGGTTCACCACTGTACTAACCTGTCACACACTGAAGGCCTATAGGTTCACCACTGTACTAACCTGTCACACACTGAAGACCTATAGGTTCACCACTGTACTAACCTGTTACACACTGAAGACCTATAGGTTCACCACTGTACTAACCTGTCACACACTGAAGACCAATGGGTTCACCACTGTACTAACCTGTCACACACTGAAGACCTATAGGTTCACCACTGTACTAACATGTCACACACTGAAGACCTATAGGTTTACCACTGTACTAACCTGTCACACACTGAAGGCCTATAGGTTCACCACTGTACTAACCTGTCACACACTGAAGACCTATAGGTTCACCACTGTACTAACCTGTCACACACTGAAACTGAAGGCCTATAGGTTTACCACTGTACTAACCTGTCACACACTGAAGACCTATGGGTTCACCACTGTACTAACCTGACACACACTGAAGACCTATAGGTTTACCACTGTACTAACCTGTCACACACTGAATAACTATGGGTTCACCACTGTACTAACCTGACACACACTGAAGACCTATGGGTTCACCACTGTACTAACCTGACACACACTGAAGACCTATGGGTTCACCACTGTACTAACCTGTCACACACTGAAGACCTATGGGTTCACCACTGTACTAACCTGTCACACACTGAAGGCCTATAGGTTCACCACTGTAATAACCTGTCACATAATGAAGACCTATAGGTTCACCACTGTACTAACCTGTCACACACTGAAGGCCTATAGGTTCACCACTGTACTAACCTGTCACGAACTGAAGACCTATAGGTTCACCACTGTACTAACCTGTCACACACTGAAGGCCTATAGGTTCACCACTGTACTAACCTGACACACACTGAAGACCTATAGGTTTACCACTGTACTAACCTGTCACACACTGAAGACCTATGGGTTCACCACTGTACTAACCTGACAGACACTGAAGACCTATAGGTTCACCACTGTACTAACCTGTCACGAACTGAAGACCTATAGGTTCACCACTGTACTAACCTGTCACACACTGAAGGCCTATAGGTTCACCACTGTACTAACCTGACACACACTGAAGACCTATAGGTTTACCACTGTACTAACCTGTCACACACTGAAGACCTATAGGTTCACCACTGTACTAACCTGTCACACACTGAAGACCTATAGGTTCACCACTGTACTAACCTGTCACACACTGAAGACCTATGGGTTCACCACTGTACTAACCTGTCACACTGAAGGCCTATAGGTTCACCACTGTACTAACCTGTCACACTGAAGGCCTATAGGTTCACCACTGTACTAACCTGTCACACACTGAAGACCTATAGGTTCACAACTGTACTAACCTGTCACACACTGAAGACCTATGGGTTCACCACTGTACTAACCTGTCACACTGAATTCCAGAGGTTCACCACTGTACTAACCTGTCACACACTGAAGACCTATAGGTTCACCACTGTACTAACCTGTCACACACTGAAGACCTATAGGTTCACCACTGTACTAACCTGTCACATACTGAAGACCTATAGGTTCACCACTGTACTAACCTGTCACACACTGAAGGCCTATAGTTTCACCACTGTACTAACCTGTCACACACTGAAGACCTATAGGTTCACCACTGTACTAACCTGTTACACACTGAAGGCCTATAGGTTCACCACTGTACTAACCTGTCACACACTGAAGGCCTATAGGTTCACCACTGTACTGACCTGTCACGAACTGAAGACCTATAGGTTCACCACTGTACTAACCTGTCACACACTGAAGGCCTATAGGTTCACCACTGTACTAACCTGTCACACACTGAAGACCTATAGGTTCACCACTGTACTAACCTGTTACACACTGAAGACCTATAGGTTCACCACTGTACTAACCTGTCACACACTGAAGACCAATGGGTTCACCACTGTACTGACCTGTCACACACTGAAGACCTATAGGTTCACCACTGTACTAACATGTCACACACTGAAGACCTATAGGTTTACCACTGTACTAACCTGTCACACACTGAAGGCCTATAGGTTTACCACTGTACTAACCTGTCACACACTGAAGACCTATAGGTTCACCACTGTACTAACCTGTCACACACTGAACTGAAGGCCTATAGGTTTACCACTGTACTAACCTGTCACACACTGAAGACCTATGGGTTCACCACTGTACTAACCTGACACACACTGAAGACCTATAGGTTTACCACTGTACTAACCTGTCACACACTGAATAACTATGGGTTCACCACTGTACTAACCTGACACACACTGAAGACCTATGGGTTCACCACTGTACTAACCTGACACACACTGAAGACCTATGGGTTCACCACTGTACTAACCTGTCACACACTGAAGACCTATGGGTTCACCACTGTACTAACCTGTCACACACTGAAGGCCTATATGTTCACCACTGTAATAACCTGTCACATAATGAAGACCTATAGGTTCACCACTGTACTAACCTGTCACACACTGAAGGCCTATAGGTTCACCACTGTACTAACCTGTCACGAACTGAAGACCTATAGGTTCACCACTGTACTAACCTGTCACACACTGAAGGCCTATAGGTTCACCACTGTACTAACCTGACACACACTGAAGACCTATAGGTTTACCACTGTACTAACCTGTCACACACTGAAGACCTATGGGTTCACCACTGTACTAACCTGACAGACACTGAAGACCTATAGGTTCACCACTGTACTAACCTGTCACGAACTGAAGACCTATAGGTTCACCACTGTACTAACCTGTCACACACTGAAGGCCTATAGGTTCACCACTGTACTAACCTGACACACACTGAAGACCTATAGGTTTACCACTGTACTAACCTGTCACACACTGAAGACCTATAGGTTCACCACTGTACTAACCTGTCACACACTGAAGACCTATAGGTTCACCACTGTACTAACCTGTCACACACTGAAGACCTATGGGTTCACCACTGTACTAACCTGTCACACTGAAGGCCTATAGGTTCACCACTGTACTAACCTGTCACACTGAAGGCCTATAGGTTCACCACTGTACTAACCTGTCACACACTGAAGACCTATAGGTTCACAACTGTACTAACCTGTCACACACTGAAGACCTATGGGTTCACCACTGTACTAACCTGTCACACACCGAAGACCTATAGGTTCACCACTGTACTAACCTGTTACACACTGAAGACCAATGGGTTCACCACTGTACTAACCTGTCACACACTGAAGACCTATGGGTTCACGACTGTACTAACCTGTCACACTGAAGGCCAGAGGTTCACCACTGTACTAACCTGTCACACACTGAAGACCTATAGGTTCACCACTGTACTAACCTGTCACACACTGAAGACCTATAGGTTCACCACTGTACTAACCTGTCACATACTGAAGACCTATAGGTTCACCAATGTACTAACCTGTCACACACTGAAGGCCTATAGTTTCACCACTGTACTAACCTGTCACACACTGAAGACCTATAGGTTCACCACTGTACTAACCTGTTACACACTGAAGGCCTATAGGTTCACCACTGTACTAACCTGACACACACTGAAGACCTATGGGTTCACCACTGTACTAACCTGTCACACTGAAGGCCTATAGGTTCACCACTGTACTAACCTGTTACACACTGAAGACCTATAGGTCCACCACTGTACTAACCTGTCACATAATGAAGACCTATAGGTTCACCACTGTACTAACCTGTCACACACTGAAGGCCTATAGGTTCACCACTGTACTAACCTGTCACACACTGAAGACCTATGGGTTCACCACTGTAATAACCTGTCACATAATGAAGACCTATAGGTTCACCACTGTACTAACCTGTCACACACTGAAGGCCTATAGGTTCACCACTGTACTAACCTGTCACGAACTGAAGACCTATAGGTTCACCACTGTACTAACCTGTCACACACTGAAGGCCTATAGGTTCACCACTGTACTAACCTGACACACACTGAAGACCTATAGGTTTACCACTGTACTAACCTGTCACACACTGAAGACCTATGGGTTCACCACTGTACTAACCTGACACACACTGAAGACCTATAGGTTTACCAATGTACTAACCTGTCACACACTGAAGACCTATGGGTTCACCACTGTACTAACCTGACACACACTGAAGACATATGGGTTCACCACTGTACTAACCTGACACACACTGAAGACCTATGGGTTCACCACTGTACTAACCTGTCACACACTGAAGACCTATAGGTTCACCACTGTACTAACCTGTCACACACTGAAGGCCTATAGGTTTACCACTGTACTAACCTGTCACACACTGAAGACCTATAGGTTCACCACTGTACTAACCTGTCACACACTGAAGACCTATAGGTTCACCACTGTACTAACCTGTCACACACTGAAGACCTATGGGTTCACCACTGTACTAACCTGTCACACTGAAGGGCTATAGGTTCACCACTGTACTAACCTGTCACACTGAAGGCCTATAGGTTCACCACTGTACTAACCTGTCACACACTGAAGACCTATAGGTTCACAACTGTACTAACCTGTCACACACTGAAGACCTATGGGTTCACCACTGTACTAACCTGTCACACACACTGAAGACCAATGGGTTCACCACTGTACTAACCTGTCACACACTGAAGACCTATGGGTTCACGACTGTACTAACCTGTCACACTGAAGGCCTATAGGTTCACCACTGTACTAACCTGTCACACTGAAGGCCAGAGGTTCACCACTGTACTAACCTGTCACACACTGAAGACCTATAGGTTCACCACTGTACTAACCTGTCACACACTGAAGACCTATAGGTTCACCACTGTACTAACCTGTCACATACTGAAGACCTATAGGTTCACCACTGTACTAACCTGTCACACACTGAAGGCCTATAGTTTCACCACTGTACTAACCTGTCACACACTGAAGACCTATAGGTTCACCACTATACTAACCTGTTACACACTGAAGGCCTATAGGTTCACCACTGTACTAACCTGTCACACTGAAGGCCTATAGGTTCACCACTGTACTAACCTGTCACACACTGAAGGCCTATAGGTTCACCACTGTACTAACCTGTTACACACTGAAGACCTATAGGTCCACCACTGTACTAACCTGTCACACACTGAAGGCCTATAGGTTCACCACTGTACTAACCTGTCACACACTGAAGGCCTATAGGTTCACCACTGTACTAACCTGTCACGAACTGAAGACCTATAGGTTCACCACTGTACTAAGCTGTCACACACTGAAGGCCTATAGGTTCACCACTGTACTAACCTGACACACACTGAAGACCTATAGGTTTACCACTGTACTAACCTGTCACACACTGAAGACCTATGGGTTCACCACTGTACTAACCTGACACACACTGAAGACCTATAGGTTTACCAATGTACTAACCTGTCACACACTGAAGACCTATGGGTTCACCACTGTACTAACCTGACACACACTGAAGACATATGGGTTCACCACTGTACTAACCTGTCACACAGTGAAGACCTATAGGTTCACCACTGTACTAACCTGTCACACACTGAAACTGAAGGCCTATAGGTTCACCGCTGTACTAACCTGTCACACACTGAAGACCTATGGGTTCACCACTGTACTAACCTGACACACACTGAAGACCTATGGGTTCACCACTGTACTAACCTGTCACACACTGAAGACCTATAGGTTCACCACTGTACTAACCTGTCACACACTGAAGGCCTATAGGTTTACCACTGTACTAACCTGTCACACACTGAAGACCTATAGGTTCACCACTGTACTAACCTGTCACACACTGAAGACCTATAGGTTCACCACTGTACTAACCTGTCACACACTGAAGACCTATAGGTTTACCACTGTACTAACCTGTCACACACTGAAGACCTATAGGTTCACCACTGTACTAACCTGTCACACACTGAAGACCTATAGGTTCACCACTGTACTAACCTGTCACACACTGAAGACCTATAGGTTTACCACTGTGCTAACCTGTCACACACTGAAGACCTATAGGTTCACCACTGTACTAACCTGTCACACACTGAAGACCTATGGGTTCACCACTGTACTAACCTGTCACACTGAAGGCCTATAGTTTCACCACTGTACTAACCTGTCACACTGAAGGCCTATAGGTTCACCACTGTACTAACCTGTCACACACTGAAGACCTATAGGTTCACAACTGTACTAACCTGTCACACACTGAAGACCTATGGGTTCACCACTGTACTAACCTGTCACACACCGAAGACCTATAGGTTCACCACTGTACTAACCTGTTACACACTGAAGACCAATGGGTTCACCACTGTACTAACCTGTCACACACTGAAGACCTATGGGTTCACGACTGTACTAACCTGTCACACTGAAGGCCTATAGGTTCACCACTGTACTAACCTGTCACACTGAAGGCCAGAGGTTCACCACTGTACTAACCTGACACACACTGAAGACCTATAGGTTCACCATTGTACTAACCTGTCACACACTGAAGACCTATAGGTTCACCACTGTACTAACCTGTCACACACTGAAGACCTATAGGTTTACCACTGTGCTAACCTGTCACACACTGAAGACCTATAGGTTCACCACTGTACTAACCTGTCACACACTGAAGACCTATGGGTTCACCACTGTACTAACCTGTCACACTGAAGGCCTATAGTTTCACCACTGTACTAACCTGTCACACTGAAGGACTATAGGTTCACCACTGTACTAACCTGTCACACACTGAAGACCTATAGGTTCACAACTGTACTAACCTGTCACACACTGAAGACCTATGGGTTCACCACTGTACTAACCTGTCACACACCGAAGACCTATAGGTTCACCACTGTACTAACCTGTTACACACTGAAGACCAATGGGTTCACCACTGTACTAACCTGTCACACACTGAAGACCTATGGGTTCACGACTGTACTAACCTGTCACACTGAAGGCCTATAGGTTCACCACTGTACTAACCTGTCACACTGAAGGCCAGAGGTTCACCACTGTACTAACCTGACACACACTGAAGACCTATAGGTTCACCATTGTACTAACCTGTCACACACTGAAGACCTATAGGTTCACCACTGTACTAACCTGTCACACACTGAAGACCTATAGGTTTACCACTGTACTAACCTGTCACACACTGAAGACCTATAGGTTCACCACTGTACTAACCTGTCACACTGAAGGCCTATAGGTTCACCACTGTACTAACCTGTCACACACTGAAGACCTATAGGTTCACCACTGTATTAACCTGTCACACACTGAAGACCAATAGTCTCACCACTGTACTAACCTGTCACACACTGAAGACCTATAGGTTCACCACTGTACTAACCTGTCACACACTGAAGACCTATAGGTTCACCACTGTACTAACCTGTCACACACTGAAGACCTATGGGTTCACCACTGTACTAACCTGTCACACTGAAGGCCTATAGGTTCACCACTGTACTAACCTGTCACACTGAAGGCCTATAGGTTCACCACTGTCACACACTGAAGGCCTATAGGTTCACCACTGTCACACACTGAAGGCCTATATGTTCACCACTGTCACACACTGAAGGCCTATAGGTTCACCACTGTCACACACTGAAGACCTATAGGTTCACCACTGTATTAACCTGTCACACACTGAAGACCTATAGGTTCACCACTGTACTAACCTGTCACACACTGAAGACCTATGGGTTCACCACTGTACTAACCTGACACACTGAAGGCCTATAGGTTCACCGCTGTACTAACCTGTCACACACTGAAGACCTATGGGTTCACCACTGTACTAACCTGACACACTGAAGGCCTATAGGTTCACCACTGTACTAACCTGTCACACAGTGAAGGCCTATAGGTTCACCACTGTACTAACCTGTCACACACTGAAGACCTATAGGTTCACCACTGTACTAACCTGTCACAAACTGAAGACCTATAGGTTCACCACTGTACTAACCTGTCACATACTGAAGACCTATAGCTTCACCACTGTACTAACCTGTCACACACTGAAGACCTATAGTTTCACCACTGTATTAACCTGTCACACACTGAAGACCTATAGGTTCACCACAGTACTAACCTGTCACACACTGAAGACCTATAGGTTCACCACTGTACTAACCTGTCACACACTAAAGACCTATAGGTTCACCACTGTACTAACCTGTCACACACTGAAGACCAATGGGTTCACCACTGTACTGACCTGTCACACACTGAAGACCTATAGGCTCACCACTGTACTAACCTGTCACACACTAAAGACCTATAGGTTCACCACTGTACTAACCTGTCACACACTGAAGACCAATGAGTTCACCACTGTACTAACCTGTCTCACTGAAGGCCTATAGTTTCACCACTGTACTAACCTGTCACACTGAAGGCCTATAGGTTCACCACTGTCACACACTGAAGGCCTATAGGTTCACCACTGTCACACACTGAAGGCCTATAGGTTCACCACTGTCACACACTGAAGGCATATAGGTTCACCACTGTACTAACCTGTCACACACTGAAGACCTATAGGTTCACCACTGTACTAACCTGTCACATACTGAAGACCTATAGCTTCACCACTGTACTAACCTGTCACACACTGAAGACCTCTAGGTTCACCACAGTACTAACCTGTCACAGACTGAATACCTATAGGTTCACCACTGTACTAACCTGTCACACACTGAAGACCTATAGGTTCACCACTGTACTAACCTGTCACACACTGAAGACCAATGGGTTCACCACTGTACTAACCTGTCACACACTGAAGACCTATGAGTTCACCACTGTACTAACCTGTCACACTGAAGGCCTATAGGTTCACCACTGTACTAACCTGTCACACACTGAAGACCTATGGGTTCACCACTGTACTAACCTGTCACACTGAAGGCCTATAGGTTCACCACTGTACTAACCTGTCACACACTGAAGACCTATAGGTTCACCACAGTACTAACCTGTCACACACTGAAGACCTATGGGTTCACCACTGTACTAACCTGTCACACTGAAGGCCTATAGGTTCACCACTGTACTAACCTGTCACACACTGAAGACCTATGGGTTCACCACTGTACTAACCTGTCACACTGAAGGCCTATAGTTTCACCACTGTACTAACCTGTCACACTGAAGACCTATAGGTTCACCACTGTCACACACTGAAGGCCTATAGGTTCACCACTGTCACACACTGAAGGCCTATAGGTTCACCACTGTGACACACTGAAGGCCTATAGGTTCACCACTGTCACACACTGAAGGCCTATAGGTTCACCACTGTCACACACTGAAGGCCTATAGGTTCACCACTGTCACACACTGAAGGCCTATAGGTTTACCACTGTACTAACCTTTCACACACTGAAGACCAATAGGTTCACCACTGTACTAACCTGTCACACACTGAAGACCTATAGGATCACCACTGTACTAACCTGTCACATACTGAAGACCTATAGGTTCACCACTGTACTAACCTGTCACACACTGAAGACCTATGGGTTCACCACTGTACTAACCTGTCACACTGAAGGCCTATAGTTTCACCACTGTACTAACCTGTCACACTGAAGGCCTATAGGTTCACCACTGTCACACACTGAAGGCCTATAGGTTCACCACTGTCACACACTGAAGGCCTATAGGTTCACCACTGTCACACACTGAAGGCCTATAGGTTCACCACTGTCACACACTGAAGGCCTATAGGTTCACCACTGTGACACACTGAAGGCCTATAGGTTCACCACTGTCACACACTGAAGGCCTATAGGTTCACCACTGTCACACACTGAAGGCCTATAGGTTCACCACTGTCACACACTGAAGGCCTATAGGTTTACCACTGTACTAACCTTTCACACACTGAAGACCAATAGGTTCACCACTGTACTAACCTGTCACACTGAAGGCCTATAGTTTCACCACTGTACTAACCTGTCACACTGAAGGCCTATAGGTTCCCCACTGTCACACACTGAAGGCCTATAGGTTCACCACTGTCACACACTGAAGGCCTATAGGTTCACCACTGTCACACACTGAAGGCCTATAGGTTCACCACTGTCACACACTGAAGGCCTATAGGTTCACCACTGTGACACACTGAAGGCCTATAGGTTCACCACTGTCACACACTGAAGGCCTATAGGTTTACCACTGTACTAACCTTTCACACACTGAAGACCAATAGGTTCACCACTGTACTAACCTGTCACACACTGAAGACCTATAGGTTCACCACTGTACTAACCTGTCACATACTGAAGACCTATAGCTTCACCACTGTACTAACCTGTCACACACTGAAGACCTATAGGTTCACCACAGTACTAACCTGTCACACACTGAAGACCTATAGGTTCACCACTGTACTAACCTGTCACACTGAAGACTTATGGTTTCACCACTGTAGTAACCTGTCACACACTGAAGGCCTATAGGTTTACCACTGTACTAACCTGTCACACACTGAAGACCTATAGGTTCACCACTGTACTAACCTGTCACATACTGAAGACCTATAGGTTCACCACTGTACTAACCTGTCACACACTGAAGACCTATGGGTTCACCACTGTACTAACCTGTCACACTGAAGGCCTATAGTTTCACCACTGTACTAACCTGTCACACTGAAGGCCTATAGGTTCACCACTGTCACACACTGAAGGCCTATAGGTTCACCACTGTCACACACTGAAGGCCTATAGGTTCACCACTGTGACACACTGAAGGCCTATAGGTTCACCACTGTCACACACTGAAGGCCTATAGGTTCACCACTGTCACACACTGAAGGCCTATAGGTTCACCACTGTCACACACTGAAGGCCTATAGGTTTACCACTGTACTAACCTTTCACACACTGAAGACCAATAGGTTCACCACTGTACTAACCTGTCACACTGAAGGCCTATAGTTTCACCACTGTACTAACCTGTCACACTGAAGGCCTATAGGTTCACCACTGTCACACACTGAAGGCCTATAGGTTCACCACTGTCACACACTGAAGGCCTATAGGTTCACCACTGTCACACACTGAAGGCCTATAGGTTCACCACTGTCACACACTGAAGGCCTATAGGTTCACCACTGTGACACACTGAAGGCCTATAGGTTCACCACTGTCACACACTGAAGGCCTATAGGTTTACCACTGTACTAACCTTTCACACACTGAAGACCAATAGGTTCACCACTGTACTAACCTGTCACACACTGAAGACCTATAGGTTCACCACTGTACTAACCTGTCACATACTGAAGACCTATAGCTTCACCACTGTACTAACCTGTCACACACTGAAGACCTATGGGTTCACCACTGTACTAACCTGTCACACTGAAGGCCTATAGTTTCACCACTGTACTAACCTGTCACACTGAAGGCCTATAGGTTCACCACTGTCACACACTGAAGGCCTATAGGTTCACCACTGTCACACACTGAAGGCCTATAGGTTCACCACTGTCACACACTGAAGGCCTATAGGTTCACCACTGTGACACACTGAAGGCCTATAGGTTCACCACTGTCACACACTGAAGGCCTATAGGTTCACCACTGTCACACACTGAAGGCCTATAGGTTCACCACTGTCACACACTGAAGGCCTATAGGTTTACCACTGTACTAACCTTTCACACACTGAAGACCAATAGGTTCACCACTGTACTAACCTGTCACACTGAAGGCCTATAGTTTCACCACTGTACTAACCTGTCACACTGAAGGCCTATAGGTTCACCACTGTCACACACTGAAGGCCTATAGGTTCACCACTGTGACACACTGAAGGCCTATAGGTTCACCACTGTCACACACTGAAGGCCTATAGGTTTACCACTGTACTAACCTTTCACACACTGAAGACCAATAGGTTCACCACTGTACTAACCTGTCACACACTGAAGACCTATAGGTTCACCACTGTACTAACCTGTCACATACTGAAGACCTATAGCTTCACCACTGTACTAACCTGTCACACACTGAAGACCTATGGGTTCACCACTGTACTAACCTGTCACACTGAAGGCCTATAGTTTCACCACTGTACTAACCTGTCACACTGAAGGCCTATAGGTTCACCACTGTCACACACTGAAGGCCTATAGGTTCACCACTGTCACACACTGAAGGCCTATAGGTTCACCACTGTCACACACTGAAGGCCTATAGGTTCACCACTGTGACACACTGAAGGCCTATAGGTTCACCACTGTCACACACTGAAGGCCTATAGGTTCACCACTGTCACACACTGAAGGCCTATAGGTTCACCACTGTCACACACTGAAGGCCTATAGGTTTACCACTGTACTAACCTTTCACACACTGAAGACCAATAGGTTCACCACTGTACTAACCTGTCACACTGAAGGCCTATAGTTTCACCACTGTACTAACCTGTCACACTGAAGGCCTATAGGTTCACCACTGTCACACACTGAAGGCCTATAGGTTCACCACTGTCACACACTGAAGGCCTATAGGTTCACCACTGTCACACACTGAAGGCCTATAGGTTCACCACTGTCACACACTGAAGGCCTATAGGTTCACCACTGTGACACACTGAAGGCCTATAGGTTCACCACTGTCACACACTGAAGGCCTATAGGTTTACCACTGTACTAACCTTTCACACACTGAAGACCAATAGGTTCACCACTGTACTAACCTGTCACACACTGAAGACCTATAGGTTCACCACTGTACTAACCTGTCACACACTGAAGACCTATAGGTTCACCACTGTACTAACCTGTCACACTGAAGACTTATGGTTTCACCACTGTAGTAACCTGTCACACACTGAAGGCCTATAGGTTTACCACTGTACTAACCTGTCACACACTGAAGACCTATAGGTTCACCACTGTACTAACCTGTCACACTGAAGACCTATAGGTTCACCACTGCGCAAACATGGCTATAATATATGTTAAGGCTGTTAATATACGGTATTTTTGTTTCAAGAAAGGAGTGTATATAAGCAGTTTTATTCGCTGACTGAATGGAAGTTGATAATTATGAGTTTTTTACTCCGCTCGTCTGTGCTGGTCTCAGGAAGAAATTACGAGTCCTCACTGTCTGAGACCGAGTCAAGACCAAGTACAAATATATCCGAGACAAGACCGAGACACTCAAGAACACTGAAAAACGCTAAAACAAAGCCATTCTAGCGGAAAGAGGAGGAAGCCCGGCAGGACTGAGTTTTAAGCAGAGCTTGTGATTGTTGGTGGTTTGGTTGGACTGAAAATACCGTAATCTATATTTTTGTGGGCTGAGTGTCAGAGTTCAGACTGGTGGCTAGTGTGGAAACAGACTGGGCGAGAGTGTGGAGTTTCAGCAGTCTTTATGGTCTGCTGGGAAAACCTTTTTCTCAATGGTAAAATAACTGCCACACAAACTGCTAGGATTTAAAATAAAAGTCTATATTAGGAAGACATCTTTATGACTGTTTTATGGTAATGTTGTAATTCAAATATGAAGACAGGCATTCAAATATGAAGACAGCCTTCACATCTTCAAGAAGGTGGAACTTTTGAATTAGATTACAATAAAAGCCTGACAATAGGATTTGGGAGGACATCTTTATGACTGTCTTATGATAATGTTGTCAACAATAGAGAATTATAGCCTCCACATCCTAGGGAGGCAGGTAACCTAGTGGTTAGAGCGTTGGGCCAATAACTGTAAGGTTGCTAGATTGAATCCCCGAGCTGACAATGTAAAAATCTGTTGTTCTGCCCCTGACTAAGGCAGTTAACCCACTGTTCCTAGGCTGTCATTGTAAATAAGAATTTGTTCTTAACTGACTTGCCTAGTTAAACATCAAATCTTTAAGAAAGAAAGAGCAGGAACACCCTTCTTCTGAATTAGATGCCCCAGAATCCTCTGGGAAGAAAGAAGAAATCCCATCATTGCCCCACGAAAGTCATAACTGAAGTGTAACAATGAGTGAGAAGGCATTATGCCACAGCTGCTACAGAGAGTGAGAAGGCGTTATGCCACAGCTGCTACAGTGAGTGAGATGGCATTATGCCACAGCTGCTACAGTGAGTGAGAAGGCATTATGCCACAGCTGCTACAGTGAGTGAGGTGTTATGCCACAGCTGCTACAGTGAGAGAGAAGATGTTATGCCACAGCTGCTACAGTGAGAGAGGTGTTATGCCACAGCTGCTACAGTGAGAGAGGTGTTATGCCACAGCTGCTACAGTTAGAGAGAAGGTGTTATGCCACAGCTGCTACAGTGTGAGAGAAGGTGTTATGCCACAGCTGCTACAGTGAAAGAGGTGTTATGCCACAGCTGCTACAGTGAGAGAGAAGGCGTTATGCCACAGCTGCTACAGTGAGAGAGGTGTTATGCCACAGTTGCTACAGCGAGAGAGAGGGTGTTATGCCATAGCTACTACAGCGAGAGAGAGGGTGTTTTGCCACAGCTGCTACAGCGAGAGAGAGGGTGTTTTGCCACAGCTGCTACAGTGAGAGAGGTGTTATGCCACAGCTGCTACAGTGAGAGAGAAGATGTTATGCCACAGCTGCTACAGTGAGAGAGGTGTTATGCCACAGTTGCTACAGCGAGAGAGAGGGTGTTATGCCATAGCTACTACAGCGAGAGAGAGGGTGTTTTGCCACAGCTGCTACAGCGAGAGAGAGGGTGTTTTGCCACAGCTGCTACAGTGAGAGAGGTGTTATGCCACAGCTGCTACAGTGAGAGAGAAGATGTTATGCCACAGCTGCTACAGTTAGAGGTGTTATGCCATAGCTGCTACAGTTAGAGAGAAGGTGTTATGCCACAGCTGCTACAGTTAGAGAGAAGGTGTTATGCCACAGCTGCTACAGTGAGAGAGAAAGTGTTATGCCACAGCTGCTACAGTGAGAGAGAAGGTGTTATGCCACAGCTGCTACAGTGAGAGAGAAGGTGTTATGCCACAGCTGCTACAGTGAGTGAGAAGGCATTATGCCACAGCTGCTACAGTGAGTGAGAAGGCATTATGCCACAGCTGCTACAGTGAGTGAGAAGACATTATGCCACAGCTGCTACAGTGAGTGAGAAGGCATTATGCTACAGCTGCTACAGTGAGTGAGAAGGCGTTATGCCACAGCTGCTACAGTGAGTGAGATAGCATTATGCCACAGCTGCTACAGGTTGAGTGAGAAGGCATTATGCCACAGCTGCTACAGTGAGTGAGAAGGCATTATGCCACAGCTGCTACAGTGAGTGAGAAGGCATTATGCCACAGCTGCTACAGTGAGTGAGAAGGCATTATGCTACAGCTGCTACAGTGAGAGAGGTGTTGTGCCACAGCTGCTACAGTGAGAGAGAGGGTGTTTTGCCACAGCTGCTACAGCGAGAGAGAGGGTGTTTTGCCACAGCTGCTACAGTGAGAGAGAGGGTGTTCTGCCACAGCTGCTACAGTGAGAGAGAAGGTGTTATGCCACAGCTGCTACAGTGAGAGAGAAGGTGTTATGCCACAGCTGCTACAGTGAGAGAGAAGATGTTATGCCACAGCTGCTACAGTTAGAGAGAAGGTGTTATGCCACAGCTGCTACAGTGAGTGAGAAGGCATTATGCCACAGCTGCTACAGTGAGTGAGAAGGCATTATGCCACAGCTGCTACAGTGAGTGAGAAGGCATTATGCCACAGCTGCTACAGTGAGTGAGAAGGCATTATGCTACAGCTGCTACAGTGAGAGAGAAGATGTTATGCCACAGCTGCTACAGTTAGAGAGAAGGTGTTATGCCACAGCTGCTACAGTGAGTGAGAAGGCATTATGCTACAGCTGCTACAGTGAGAGAGGTGTTGTGCCACAGCTGCTACAGTGAGAGAGAGGGTGTTTTGCCACAGCTGCTACAGCGAGAGAGAGGGTGTTTTGCCACAGCTGCTACAGTGAGAGAGAGGGTGTTCTGCCACAGCTGCTACAGTGAGAGAGAAGGTGTTATGCCACAGCTGCTACAGTGAGAGAGAAGGTGTTATGCCACAGCTGCTACAGTGAGAGAGAAGGTGTTATGCCACAGCTGCTACAGTTAGAGAGAAGGTGTTATGCCACAGCTGCTACAGTGAGAGAGGTGTTATGCCACAGCTGCTACAGTGAGAGAGAAGGTGTTATGCCACAGCTGCTACAGTGAGAGAGAAGGCATTATGCCACAGCTGCTACAGTGAGAGAGGTGTTATGCCACAGTTGCTACAGCGAGAGAGAGGGTGTTGCGCCATAGCTACTACAGCGAGAGAGAGGGTGTTTTGCCACAGCTACTACAGCGAGAGAGAGGGTGTTTTGCCACAGCTGCTACAGTGAGAGAGAAGGTGTTAGGCCACAGCTGCTACAGTGAGAGAGAAGGTGTTATGCCACAGCTGCTACAGTTAGAGAGAAGGTGTTATGCCACAGCTGCTACAGTGAGTGAGAAGGCATTATGCCACAGCTGCTACAGTGAGTGAGAAGGCATTATGCCACAGCTGCTACAGTGAGTGAGAAGGCATTATGCCACAGCTGCTACAGTGAGTGAGAAGGCATTATGCT